>NC_092230.1:2808546-3008546 GCF_036320965.1 Panulirus ornatus | reverse complement strand
ATCAACAGCTTCTTCAGCCAGCCACAACATCAGCAAGACATCCCAAACACGGACACCACCGCCGGCCAGCCACAACACCGACAAGACGAACCAAAACATCGACAATCAACGAGCCACAACATTTCTCTGCTCACGGGGCGAATAATACAGGGACCTGGCGCTACCAGGACGCGCGGGGAAGGGATGTACTTCCCTCTTGTACTAATTAAGAAGGAAGAGAGTTTAATTAAGCAAAAAAAACAGACCAGCCGTGCGTTACTGCCCACCTTGTTAAGTACCTAACACAGTCGAGGTCCTATGTTGCCTCTCCCTTTCTCACGTCTGTTTCTTTCCCTACACCGCTAAGCTTTGGAACTCTTTACCTTGTCATGTCTTCCCTAACACCTTCCACTTGACTCTATTCCGCTAAGCTTCAATGGTAGAAGGTCTGGTCTACCAGGCCTTCCTGAGCGCGCACACACACACACACACACACACACACACACACACACACACACACACACACAGTTGTCGGGAGTGCAGAGACGCGTGCTCCTACCCCCTCCCCCCCAACAGTCTCCTCCCGTCATAATGGACGTAACCCCACACCTCGGAGGCAGCGTGAGGGAGGTATCACCAACACCACCACCACCAGCAATCCCATCAGTCACCAACACCAACACTAACACCATCATCAACACTTGCCACTTACCACCACCCCCCCTCCAGCATCTTCACCATCACAATGACTACTCACATCCCCACCATCACAATGACTACCCACATCTCCACCATCACAATGACTACCCACATCTCCACCATCACAATGACTACCCACATCTCCACCATCACAATGACTACCCACATCTCCACCATCACAATGACTACTCACATCCCCACCATCACAATGACTACCCACATCTCCACCATCACAATGACTACCCACATCTCCACCATCACAATGACTACCCACATCTCCACCATCACAATGACGACCCACATCCCACCATCACAATGACTACCCACATCCCCACCATCACAATGACGACCCACATCTCCACCATCACAATGACGACCCACATCCCCACCATCACAATGACTACCCACATCTCCACCATCACAATGACTACCCACATCTCCACCATCACAATGACTACCCACATCTCCACCATCACAATGACGACCCACATCCCCACCATCACAATGACTACCCACATCCCCACCATCACAATGACGACCCACATCTCCACCATCACAATGACGACCCACATCCCCACCATCACAATGACTACCCACATCTCCACCATCACAATGACGACCCACATCCCCACCATCACAATGACTACCCACATCCCCACCATCACAATGACTACCCACATCCCCACCATCACAATGACGACCCACATCCCCACCATCACAATGACGACCCACATCCCCACCATCACAATGACGACCCACATCCCCACCATCACAATGACGACCCACATCCCCACCATCACAATGACGACCCACATCCCCACCATCACAATGACTACCCACATCTCCACCATCACAATGACTACCCACATCTCCACCATCACAATGACGACCCACATCCCCACCATCACAATGACGACCCACATCCCCACCATCACAATGACGACCCACATCCCCACCATCACAATGACTACCCACATCTCCACCATCACAATGACTACCCACATCTCCACCATCACCAACAACAACAGGAGCAACGACACCATCACCACCATCACCACCACTACCGCCAGAATGATCACCAACACGACACCAGCAGAAGCACCAACACCAGGTGTTCGGGGAAGGCTCCCACCTTACCCAGCCACCCCGAGGCAGAGCAAGTCCGATGAGACGGATGACTGCAGCTTCCAGTTCTCAACCCACAGCTCGGGTTCATCCACCCATTACCCATATCACCTTCACTCCCTTCCTATATACCATATCTTTCCCACATACCACCCTTCCCATCATTTGCATACAGTATATATATATATATATATATATATATATATATATATATATATATATATATATATATATATATATATATATACACACACTCATATCACTCGAACCCCCTCCACTTTTACGACATTTCTCGCGGTATACATACAGCCATAACCGACCTTTTACAACACTCCTACATCGTAGGTAATGTTATATATACCTAACTGTAAAAGTTCCCTTGGGGCTATTGCTTTCGACTGCGCACACCCAAAACATCCTCCCACCCAAGCCACAGGTATTCCGAAATGCCTTAATTACTTCCTTGGCATTAACCTGTACCCCTGGCCAACCCTCCACTCCGCCGGGGATAACGACCCACGTACAATTAGAGTACATGCCATAAACGACCCTGTGTGAGGTGTACTTCCGTCACTTTATGTAACATTCTCTCTCTCTCTCTCTCTCTCTCTCTCTCTCTCTCTCTCTCTCTCTCTCTCTCTCTCTCTCTCTCGAACCACACTTGTGGCCTTCAGTGGAGTTCTTTCAGTGTTACTTGCAACTTCCCCTTCCAAAAAAAAAGAGCCTTGCCACAGATGGCCACTGGGGTCGGTCCTACGCATCTCCCCTGGTGAGAGAGTCAACCACTGCATATATATATATATATATCACTGACCAATTCCTGTATTCCATGACCTTTTATCCTGTCAAGTTCAGGCCACCACTCGTACCATACATCAGTAAACTATTTTCAATCCATATACTTCATTTAGGTAATATTGTTCCTTGAATCAACCCATGCGCACACATAAGTCCTTCTACTGTGTCATCTTATACTCACTATCATCATCCCGAAGGTCCAAAAAGTTCGACAAAGACCCTCTTGCCTCACCCCTGACCTCACCTGACCCTTATCTTATTACGTCCCACCATACGTCTCGTCTATACCCTGAATAAAAGAAATTGACACTTAAATCATCAAACAAACTCTCACTACTCAAATAAGGTTCTCCAGAAACTATATCACACACACCATCCCACATCCACAACCTATCACATAGCACCACGCACTACGACAACACAACAAACATATGTACGGAATCACGATTTCAAAAATACCCAGTTTTGCCAAATTTACCGAGATAATGTTCTCGACTTCCACACATTCTTCAAGGCTCCCAGAATTTTCGCCCCCTCCCCCACCCTATGGTCCAATTCTGCTTCCATGGTTCCATCCGCTGCCAGATCCACTCCCAGATATCTAAAACACTTCACTTCCTCCAGTTTTTCTCCATTCAAACTCACCTCCCAATTTACTTGACCCTCAACCCTACTGTACCTAATGACCTTGCTCTTATTCACATTTACTCTTAACTTTCTTCTTCCACACACTTTACCAAACTCCGTCACCAGCTTCTGCAGTTTCTCACATGAATCAGCCACCAGCGCTGTATCATCAGCGAACAACAACTGACTCACTTCCCAAGCTCTCTCATCCCCAACAGACTTCATACTTGCCCCTCTTTCCAAAACTCTTGCCTTTACCTCCCTAACAACCCCATCCATAAACAAATTAAACAACCATGGAGACATCACACACCCCTGCCGCAAACCTACATTCACTGAGAACCAATCACTTTCCTCACTTCCTACACGTACACATGCCTTACATCCTCGATAAAAACTTTTCACTGCTTCTAACAACTTGCCTCCCACACCATATATTCTTAATACCTTCCACAGAGCATCTCTATCAACTCTATCATATGCCTTCTCCAGATCCATAAATGCTACATACAAATCCATTTGCTTTTCTAAGTATTTCTCACATACATTCTTCAAAGCAAACACCTGATCCACACATCCTCTACCACTTCTGAAACCACACTGCTCTTCCCCAATCTGATGCTCTGTACATGCCTTCACCCTCTCAATCAATACCCTCCCATACAATTTACCAGGAATACTCAACAAACTTATACCTCTGTAATTTGAGCACTCACTCTTATCCCCTTTTCTTTTGTACAATGGCACTATGCACGCATTCCTCCAATCCTCAGGCACCTCACCATGCGTCATACATACATTAAATAACCTTACCAACCAGTCAACAATGCAGTCACCCCCTTTTTTAATAAATTCCACTGCAATACCATCCAAGCCTGCTGCCTTGCCGGCTTTCATCTTCCGCAAAGCTTTCACTACCTCTTCTCTGTTTACCAAATCGTTTTCCCTAACCCTCTCACTTTGCACACCACCTCGACCAAAACACCCTATATCTGCCACTCTATCATCAGACACATTCAACAAACCTTCAAAATACTCACTCCATCTCCTTCCCACATCACCACTACTTGTTATCACCTCCCCATTTGCGCCCTTCACTAAAGTTTCCATTTGCTCCCTTGTCTTACGCACTTTATTTACCTCCTTCCAGAACATCTTTTTATTCTCCCTAAAATTTAATGACACTCTCTCACCCCAACTCTCATTTGCCCTTTTTTTTTCACCTCTTGCACCTTTCTCTTGACCTCCTGTCTCTTTCTCTTATACATCTCCCACTCAATTGCATTTTTTCCCTGCAAAAATCGTCCATATATATATATATATATATATATATATATATATATATATATATATATATATATATATATATATATATATATATATATATATCAAGGTGTGTGTGTGTGTGTGTGGAGCCAGCTACCATCAGTGGCCAAACACTGGATCCACCTGGTCCTTCCCATGTTCCTACACGAGGTTTCACATGAGCCAAACCTGGGTAACATAGCTGCTGAAGACGACGCTATGGTTCCTCCTTGCCAGCAAGTTCATTTTTTATCTACACACTGATCACAAGGGCCCTCGCTGCCCACCCTCAGGTGCTGTACCATCCACTGACCAATCCTGTATTTCCATGTACCTGTATCCATGTACTAAGTACATGGGGCCTTCAGCCCACTTCTGTAACCATACTCATGTAGCACTATACAGACCATATATGTCATTTAACGAGTAATTAATGTGTGTCTTTGAGTACGAGAGGCCCATGGGCAATACATAAGGTCCTCTTCTTCCACCTGTGTCATGCTTCATACTCACTTATCATCATCCCGAAGGTCCAAATGAAGTTCGACAACAGACCCATCTTGCCTCACCCCTGACCTCCCTGACCCACTTACCTCAGTCATCCCTCACCGTCCCCTACCCATACCGTCTCGTCTGGGGGTATTACCTGGAAATAAAAGAAAATGACACTTAGAAATAAATCTAAACGTAAACTGGTGTCACTTATCTTCTAAATGAAGGTTCTCCGTAAACTATGAGTCACACACACACACACACACACACACACACACACACACACACACACACACACACACGACAAAGCTGTATACTGTACGAGAATTGGCGGATTTCAAAAAGTTCCGCGTTTGCCAGAAATTATTTGGTACCGGGTTCGAACCTCATCACAGAAAAAAGACAAATCTAGATCATCAAAAGACGGAAGAGAAGTGGTAAAGAAACACGATAACAATCAAACAGCAGCGCGAAATACACATGTCCGGCTTTGTGGAGTCAACCTTCCGGTAAACTACAGACAAACAACTGCTTATTTGTTTATTGTTGTGTTCGTTCCTGGTGTGTGTGTGTGTGTGTGTGTGTGTGTGTGTGTGTGTGTGTGCCATATGGACGACGAGAGAGAACACCTTAAACCCGCCCGCCGGGGCCCAAGAGTCTTCACCACCTTGCCATGTACCATCATCAGAAACATGGTGCACGGTAGACAAGTTCAAGAGTGCACTGACCTACAAAGTGGACCACACCAGCCATGGTTGTGTGGGCCTCAGTGAGGGATGCCTGCCGCTTCCAACACCTGGCTCCACCAAACACCCAAACCCAGCAACCTGGACCCAGCCTGGACTGTGGGGTGGGGTGGGAGGGTGTGAAGACCCACCCTGAAGACCACTCACCAAGCGTCCGTCTCCCACTTTCCTACCTGACCCTCACCACTGGCCTTGGCCAGACACTTTCCCTCTCCCGGGACACCCTTCCCTTCCCTCTCTCTCTCTCTCTCTCTCTCTCTCTCTCTCTCTCTCTCTCTCTCTCTCTCTCTCTCTCTCTCTCTCCCAGAACACCCCTCCCTTTCCTAGGACATCCCCTCCCTCTCCCAAGACACTCCCTCTCTCTCCCAGGACACCCCCTCCCTTTGCCTCCTAAGACCCCCCCACATTTCCTCTCCCTGTCCCAGGTCACTTTCCCCCTTCCATTTCCTGTCTCAGGACGCCTTCCCCCTTCCCTGTCCCAGGACACTTTCCCCCTTCCCCTCCCTCTCCAAGGATACCCCTCTCCCTCAGCCTTGGGGAATGATTAGCAATTGGCGTCAAACAAGTAGAGCAATGTTTAGCACTATATATAGAGTAAAAATATTCTCAATTTTCAGAGCTATTTAAATATATAAACTAAAAAACGGAAGGACACAGACCCTACCCCTTACAGTACCTTGGTCAAACGCTATTTCGAAAGACTAGAACAAATACAAAGAGCAGCAATAGAAATAATTTCTTCGCGGGCATTAATCATAAACCCGTGACGAATGATTGGGATATTCAAGATTCTTTTCATCAATAAAGCACAATTTCCGGGAGGTGTGGCGGGGATGGGGAAGAAAAATGGATTTATTTTTCACAACTAACAACTCAAAGACATTTTTTTTCACATTAATCATATACAATAACCTGAAATAACGTTATGGAATTTAAACGAAGGGGAGGTATGTAGCGCTGGCTGGAATCACCACTCACTTGGCCCCCGTCAAAGAGGACTTTCATATCTATGGAAAGACTAATACAATAATGATATCAACTTCCAGTCAATAAGCCACTTCAACAATGCCAATACAGAATGCATTTACTTTAACCTTCTATAATATCGGGCGGCTGAATAGATCCGAACGTGTTTTCTATTAATCCTTTCCTATAAAATTTCCAAGGTAGTGTACCTAAAACATACAGCACGTCCTCCAGCAGATACCCTGGTCATAGATCATCAGGTCTTGTGTTATCTGTTCTTCCCATGTACTGTCCTCCAGCAGATAACCTGGTCATAGACCACCAGGTCTTGTGTTATCTGCCCTTCCCATGTACTGTACTCCAGCAGATAATGTGGTCATAGACCACCAAGTCTCGTGTTATCTGTCCTTGCCATGTACTGTACTCCAGTAGATAACCTGGTCATAGGCCACCAGGTCTTGTTTATCTGTCCTTGCCATGTACTGTACCCCAGTAGATAACCTGGTCATAGACCACCAGGTCTTGTGTTATTTGTCCTTGCCATGAACTCGCTGCCTCCTCCAGGACCTCACTCACTCCCCTCATCCCGCTGCCCCCTCATCAAGACCTCTCCCCCACCCTCTGATGGATGCCCGTGGTCTGCGCCTCACCCCAAACTGCCCATCACCATTTGGTCACGGGTCGACAGGATCTATGTTGCTGTCACACGTACATCCCCCAAGCTGTCACGCTACAGGCCGGGCTGTTAGGCCGGGCAGGGAGGGTGTGGGTTCGCTCGGAGGGCACGGAAGGTGGGTTGGTGGGTTTGCTAAGCAGGGCAGCAGGGAAGGGTGGGCTCGCTCGGCTGTGTTCATGGTAACGCCTCATTCTTGAGGGTGATGCGGTGAGGTAATCGAACACCCAGTACTTCTATGAGTTACAGACAAGAGCTGCGTTGAGACCAGAGCTTAAATGACAGATAAAGATGGATAATGAGTCTGAAAGGAGGGAGAGAAGACGTCAAATAATCTTAAAGCCTTGTGGGAAACTGGAAACTCCTGCCTTTTAAAAGAGGGTCAGGTGACTGGTGTTGGTAGAGACGTGAGAAGGTAAAGAGCTGTAAAGCTTAGCGGTGCAGGGAAGGGATCAGGTGGATGGCGTTAAGAAAGACATGAGAAGACAAATACTTCTAAAGTTCAGCGGCGTAGGGGGAAAAAAACAGACATCGCAACGACCCCGCGACCCTTCAGTTGCCAGCTGAAGTTCATATAGTTGTGTGCCAGTTACCGTCATCCCTCACGATCCACAAATAAAAGACGCTATCATTCATGAATGAGGACCAGCTTACTACACCTTCAGACCACAGCTCCAGTCCTGCCCTACTGGTGTGGGTGGCCGGAAACCTGACACACAGGCAAACAGCAACTCACAACCCTCTGTCTTGTGCGCGTCGTACTTCCTCACGACCTCCGGTTAACGGTAGCTGACCACCACACACGACCCCCTCACCCCTTGCAATGCCGCACTCGAATCCACCCACAGCTTTAGCTGCGACCTACGCGGACATGCTGATCTATAAGAGGTACTTCTATACTACGATAATCACGTGATTCAGAAAGTACACGGGTTTCAGTATAACAAAAATCGGTATAAAAATCGGTGTACACTTTGAAGTGTGTGACCAGCTGCGGTAAGAACCGGAAAAATACAATGGAAAATTAGGTGTATATTTTGTATATCATACGCAACCATCTTTTCTGCTTCAACGAGGTAGCGTCACGAACAAACGAACAACAGTCTCATTTGTACACATGTTATCTCAACCTGTTACGTACAGTGTACCGAAACTTGTCCACGCTTCACCTTGGCCATTCTATATACCCTACTTCAACCCAGTGACAGCACGTCGCCCCCCATATACCACATGGTTACGGTTCACTGTACCATCTCGCCCTCCTGAAGGTTAAGGTCTTGATACCATGAAGCCACATCTACTCCATCCTTCCATTTCCCCCCTTGATCTACTCCTCACCCTTGCTCCTTCCACTTCCGACAGACCATCTCTGTCAGTCTCCCTTCACTCAACCTTTCCACAACCATTTCACAACACACTGGACGTCCTACTCAGTCACCGGGTTCCACTCACCACCGCACCTCTCGCTGATAATGTTATTTTTTCATGTACACAATCAAACTGCCTCACGCCACACATCATCCTCGGGCACTTCGTGTCTAACGCATCCACCCACTTCCTCTCTCCCACGTTTCCAGTCTGGGACTCGCATCCGTCATCACCTTCGAGAGTAATAAAAGTCTTCTAACATACACGAGAGTGACCTTCCCCTCCACAAGCTCCTTAATGCACACAGGATCTCCTCCTCTTCCATCCTGTGACTCAAACAAGCGCCATACAACGCCACCCGCTGTCACACCCACTCCTCCAGGTTCCCCTATCTAAACTCACACTCAAATCATCCTCCCTCAATATAAAAATACCGGTATATAAAACGACGCACTACACACACACACACACACACACACACACACACACACACACACCAAACTGCACGAGGTAAAAGAAGACTCCAAAACCCAAATTATCTACTTAAGACACATTATAGGGAGTGGTGGCCAAGAGGGGTCAGGTTACCGAGGTTATAAAGACGGAGGCCGTGTGTCAGCTGCTAATTCTCCTCATTAAAGGTCAACAGAGCCTGAGGATGCCGACCTCACACGAGGAGAGAAATAGGGTGAAATGATCGCCGGGTTCAATATGTCTTCATTACGAACGCTTATTTCATTTACTTGTCTAGGATGACAAATGCAACCCTGACATAGTGAGCAGAGATGAAAGGATATGTCGAATGAATAAAACCAAACATGGTATCATTCTAAGGTACCTATATACATTCCTACGATAATAAACATTATATATATATATATATATATACTCAGCATTTGACCATTTCATAACCTTTGTTGTGTACCTTCAAACTGCACACAGTCTACACCATCTCAAGGTAGACCTTACTTTAAGTTGATTTTGGAGGTCTAACCTCTACAACTGGGCCTGGGGACAAGCTGCTCACTCAGGCTGTTGGGGTACGCGGTTCGCACGCCTGCTTAAAAAGCACATCCTGCCTGGTCTGGCACTCGGTGAAAATACTTAGCGAGTGTCATCTTAATGTCGTCACTCTACTCACCATACTGTTTCTTGTGACTGCTGGCAAAGTGGATCATAATATCAGGTCCCGGAAGTTTGTACTGTTCTCTGTTATTCTATTTCCCGAACCTTTTGATATCAGATGTTAGTCTAGTCTTCCATATGCCTGTCGAGCCAACAGGGAACTACTTTTCAGAGTAAGCTGGGGAAAAAGCCTTTCAAAGATTTATACACCTCTCCCGTCTGCGCTCCTGAGAGTACACCATCAGTGAAGTCAATTGTACCCAGCAGTTCAGATCCCTTAACGTGTCAGTGCCGAGCATCATCTCTGCACGCTTTCTAACTCTACAATCTCGCTTGGCCTTAGAGGTGATTCAGTACATAACAATGCTGTGTTCGTGAACGAATCACTGTCTTAAAGAGTGTCGTCCCTGATTTATCTTCTCTTGAAGGTCCGCAGGATCCATCCTACCATCTTTCTGGAAGAAGCATCTGTTGTTCTCTTCGCTGAAAGTAGGGTCGTCAGATTTTTTCACTCCCGTTTTTTTTCACACTGTTCAGTCATATGAAGTGTTCGTGTCCGTCCGATATTGTGTACTGTCTATAAGTTCTTTACTTTCCCCATACCGGGGGAGTTAGAACTTATCCACAATGAAAACCAAGTTGCTTTCGGTGGCCCAGTGGTCGACTTTGTTTTCGTCAATTTGTAGTTCCTTTCGTGACTTCTATTCACGAGATTTTCATACTTATTCCAGCATCATCTACAAAGGATATGAGGATGTGGAACAGAAGAAATGTAGGTACATCCTTATACCACCGAGACACTGGAAACAGCCCGATCTTACAACTGCATGGCAGAAATACTGTGTGTCCATCATTCAATAGTACGGGTTATCATAATGTGCTTTGGCACCACGGTCACATCTATCCGGGGCTTCATGCAAGTCTGTGTCTATCACGTCAATATCCTGTCTGTTCTCCTGAGCCATTACGATGTTACTATGGTGACCAAGACACACAGAGAGAGGTTATACTTCCCCCGCCCTGACACCT
The DNA here is from genome assembly GCF_036320965.1 of Panulirus ornatus. Taxonomy (NCBI): domain Eukaryota; kingdom Metazoa; phylum Arthropoda; class Malacostraca; order Decapoda; family Palinuridae; genus Panulirus; species Panulirus ornatus. The sequence goes on along the minus strand of NC_092230.1, from coordinate 2,997,614 downwards.
ATCTTGTCCCGGGTTGCATGCAGTGATTCCAAGAGGTCAGTCACATTATATATTACGAGTCTCAACATCATTAACGTGTGACATGTCATGTTTGCAGAGGATATATATATATATTTTGGGAAAAATATCTAAGTGACCCATGAGATCATCGTTCCCTCGTTCCGTTTTCTTCGAAACACCTGTTTACTCAGCTGGTGGGCTCCAGCCCCCGAAACTCGTTACACCCCAACCACTAAAACACTGTATAATGTTCACTGATCACCAGAGGGGGGGGGGGGGAAATGGTTTTACTCTCTCTCTCTCTCTCTCTCTCTCTCTCTCTCTCTCTCTCTCTCTCTCTCTCTCTCTCTCTCTCTCTCTCTCTCATAGAGGAAATTAAAGACAGGAACAGCCATACGCACATGACCAGGAAACACAAGACGGAATCATCTGCAAATATTAATTAACGACCATCTAAGCGAGCGGAATTACGACGGCGTTTAAAGAGAGCATATTGCAGTCTGGTCACGTCTCAATAAGCTTGGTCTGAGGTGCTTGAAGCTGTGAAGCGTGTGGCCGGAAGCAGCTGGCCCACTCCCACCCCAGGTGTTCATCTTACCCCCTCAGGGGCTGGTCCACATATGGGTACCTGGCTCAGGCTGTGGTGTGGGTACACGCACGTATGGGAGTCAAGATATGGTACACATATACAAGAGACGGGGCAACACACAGAGAGACACCTCTCTCTCTCTCTCTCTCTCTCTCTCTCTCTCTCTCTCTCTCTCTCTCTCTCTCTCTCTCTCTCGCTTACAAAGAGACGAAGGCAACAAAGATTGCACCAGAATTAAGAGAGGTGAGTTCCAGGGGGAAAGGTTAGGGGTGTTGCGTGTGCCTTCCATGGACGAGAGAAGAGTAAGGGGTGACCTGATCATAACCTCTCAGTTTTCTGGGGAGCCCGGAATGATGATGAAGACAAAGATGCATTGCCTGCCCAAGTGTTGGTGCATAGAATACTTCCCTTCGTAAAGTCCCATCCGTCTTTATTGAGAGCACTTTTCTCTCTTCACCGAGAGAGAGAGAGAGAGAGAGAGAGAGAGAGAGAGAGAGAGAGAGAGAGAGAGAGAGAGAGAGAGAGAGAGAGAGAGAGAGAGAGAGAGAGAGAGAGAGAGTATCAAAACACCATATACTACTTTCCAATTTGCCTTCTTTTTTTTTTCTTCCATGCATTCTGCAAAGCAACAGCAAGCAGCCTTACCTTCGCATGACCACATCTACCGCACACTCACACCCGAGCAGAACACATAACATCACACAGCCAACCACAGGACACATAACACCACACAGCCAACCACAGGACACATAACACCACACAGCCAACCACAGGACACATAACACCACACAGCCAACCACAGAACACATAACATCACACAGCCAACCACAGGACACATAACACCACACAGCCAACCACAGGACACATAACACCACACAGCCAACCACAGAACACATAACACCACACAGCCAACCACAGAACACCGATACACGGCTGACAGCTTCCCATTAAACCCGAGTACTGGGATGGTGGTCGCTAACTGCACCCGACCATGTAACATATCCAAGTGGAGTGGCTGGTCACCATATGTGCTACATACTATTTTTTTTCTCTCTCTACGAACGTTCTGCCTCATTTCTCCTGTGTGTGTGTGTGTGTGTGTGTGTGTGTGTGTGTGTGTGTGGAGGGAGTTCTACACCGGTGTTGCCCCGTCTATTAACCTTACAGACGCAGAACATCCAAGGTATTTCCATACCCCCGTGGAGGACGCCGTCCCTCAGCCCCCAGGGGACGTGGATCCTACCTGGCTACAGGAGGGTTCTGCCACACGGCACAACCAGACGTGCAGTAATGTTGTGTAGTAACCACTTCGGCCTCCCCTTCCCCATACATCACCCCTTCCTTGTCCCATTTCATAAAATTCCCAATCTTTTATTTAAGTCGCAGGTTCCAGACCCGCGGACTAAAAGCCCGCCATAAGGGCCAGTGGGCTTCGGGGCAATATGAAAAGCACTAAGAAGACAAGACGTGAGAAGTGAGGCGATGATAAATGATTCAGTTCCCCCTGCTCCTCCTCCATCATAACCAACACCTCTCGTATATCTACGACAGAACTTTATGTCTGCCTCGTATTAAGGCCTTCTGTCACTCCACACCGAGAGGGAAGTCACGCCTGGTTTTTCAGGCTTATTTCCAACCCTATTTTCCCATTTCTGATCCACCCATTTCCACAACACACGACCTCTTCCCTTACAGTATACACAGCTGCAGTTTCTCACAGCATTTCCTACGAGAATCTCCATTACACTCCTCCTTTCTCACTACCACAATAATGATGGTTTTAAGTGCCTTCATATACACATACAAAGAATTTCAAAGGGTACATGAATCTAGGTTAGGTGCAAGCAAGTACAGACTGTACAGTGGGTACAATACATGAACACAGGAGGGTGACAGGTAGATGGGCCCCGAGTGTGAGGCCAAGAAACCTCAGTTTTCACAAACTCTTACTTGTCCAGATATACACAAACATCTAACCAGGTTCACCTCCACGACAGACGCATCACGTGACCCCGTCAACCACCCTCACACCACACACCACGCCTCATGTGACCCCCACCCCCCTCACACCACACACCACGCCTCATGTGACCCCCTCACACCCCTCACACCACACACCACGCCTCATGTGACCCCCACCCCCCCTCACACCACACACCACGCCTCATGTGACCCCCTCACACCCCTCACACCACACACCACGCCTCATGTGACCCCCACCCCCCCTCACACCACACACCACGCCTCATGTGACCCCCACCCCCCCTCACACCACACACCACGCCTCATGTGACCCCCTCACACCCCTCACACCACACACCACGCCTCATGTGACCCCCTCACACCACACACCACGCCTCATGTGACCCCCTCACACCACACACCACGCCTCATGTGACCCCCTCACACCCCTCACACCACACACCACGCCTCATGTGACCCCCACCCCCCTCACACCACACACCACGCCTCATGTGACCCCCACCCCCCCCTCACACCACACACCACGCCTCATGTGACCCCACCCCCCTCACACCCACACACCACGCCTCATGTGACCCCCCACCCCCCCCTCACACCACACACCACGCCTCATGTGACCCCCCACCCCCCCCCTCACACCACACACCACGCCTCATGTGACCCCCACCCCCCCCCTCACAGCCACACACCACGCCTCATGTGACCCCCCACCCCCCTCACACCACACACCACGCCTCATGTGACCCCCACCCCCCTCACACCACACACCACGCCCTCATGTGACCCCCACCCCCCCTCACCACACACACCACGCCTCATGTGACCCCCACCCCCCCTCACACCACACACCACGCCTCATGTGACCCCCACCCCCCTCACACCACACACCACGCCTCATGTGACCCCCTCACACCCTCACACCACACCACGCCTCATGTGACCCCTCACAACCCCTCACACCACACACCACGCCTCATGTGACCCCACCCCCCTCACACCACACACCACGCCTCATGTGACCCCCACCCCCCCCTCACACCACACACCACGCCTCATGTGACCCCCACCCCCCTCACACACACACCACGCCTCATGTGACCCCCACCCCCCCTCACACCCACACACCACGCCTCATGTGACCCCCTCACACCCCTCACACCACACACCACGCCTCATGTGACCCCCCTCACACCACACACCCACGCCTCATGTGACCCCCTCACACCAACACCACGCCTCATGTGACCCCCTCACACCCCTCACACCACACACCACGCCTCATGTGACCCCCACCCCCCTCACACACACACCACGCCTCATGTGACCCCACCCCCCTCACACCACACACCACGCCTCATGTGACCCCCACCCCCCTCACACCACACACCACGCCTCATGTGACCCCCCACCCCCCTCACACCACACACCACGCCTCATGTGACCCCCACCCCCCCCCTCACACCACACACCACGCCTCATGTGACCCCCACCCCCCCCTCACACCACACACCACGCCTCATGTGACCCCCACCCCCCCTCACACCACACACCACGCCTCATGTGACCCCCACCCCCCCTCACACCACACACCACGCCTCATGTGACCCCACCCCCCCTCACACCACACACCACGCCTCATGTGACCCCCACCCCCCTCACACCAACACACCACGCCTCATGTGGACCCCCCTCACCCCCCTCACACCCACACACCACGCCTCATGTGACCCCCTCACACCCCTCACACCACACACCACGGCCTCATGTGACCCCCTCACACCCCTCACACCACACACCACGCCTCATGTGACCCCCTCACACCACACACCACGCCTCATGTGACCCCCTCACACCCCTCACACCACACACCACGCCTCATGTGACCCCCTCACACCACACACCACGCCTCATGTGACCCCCTCACACCCCTCACACCTCACCCACGCCTCATGTGACCCCCTCACACCACACACCACGCCTCATGTGACCCCCTCACAGCCAGAGCCATGACCGATTACTTAACCCTGAAAACCGACGTGTTCTATCGGCTGCTAAGCGGTCGAACTTCCGGCCTGGTGTCGTATGACACTCATTTACGACACGTCGGAAAAACCTTCTCCCCCCCCCCTTCCCCCTCCCCAACCCCCTCACCGGGATTAGTGAGGGAGGAGGGAGAGGGCAGGGGGGGGAGGGGGGTTCTTGAGACACGAGGGCCCACAAATTTTCAGGGACATGGTCTCCACAAGCTGTCCCTCTCTCTCACTTGCCTCCAACCATTTCTTTCCTTCCACACTTTCTAACCCTCGTTTCTACATCACTTGTTTCCTCAATTTTCTTTCACAGTTTCTTCCCTTCTTTGTCTCATATCTTTACTTGGTGTATATAATGTCTCTGTGATAGTGTGGCTGGGGGGGAGGGGTTTAGTTGAATTTTCAAGTTAAAGGTTTGGTTAAGTTCCAAGTTAAACTTTTCTGACCCCTCCTGCACTGACAATTCCCACACCGTTTCAGACCCTTCTCGTCCCTACAACCCTAAACTGTTTCTGACCCTTTTGTGGCTACAACCCAGAGACTGTTTCTGATCCTCTTGTACTTACAACTCCACTGTTTCTGATCCTCTTATGCCTACAACCTTGACAGTTTCGGACCGTTTTGTGCCTACAACCTAAACACTGTTTCCGACCCTTCCTTAACTATAACCTCCATTTCTTCTGACCCTTCCTGTACCTACAACCTCCAACATTGTTAATAATCTTCACAAAGCGTTACCAGCAATGCCCTTGGACCTCTTAACTATGGGTCAGGCTAAAGGTCAGGTCATCATACCCAAGACTACAATCTGTCGTGCTCAAGGGTCGTACCGTCGTGCTCAAAGGTCCGACCGTCGTGCTTAAAGGTCGTACCGTCGTGCTCAAGGGTCATACCGACGTGCTCAAGGGTCGTACCGTCATGTTCAGGATGAGGAGGGAAAGTGGGTTGAGGCATGTAACAGTGGAATCATTAGCACAACAATGAATGGGGTTAGGAGGAGGAGGAGGAGGAGGAGGAGGAGGAGGAGGAGGAGGAGGAGGAGAGGAGAGAGAGAGAGAGAGAGAGAGAGAGAGAGAGAGAGAGAGAGAGAGAGAGAGAGAGAGAGAGAGAGAGAGAGAGAGAGAGAGGATCTTGGTATTCAGTCCACACACACACACACACACACACACACACACACACACACACACACACAGCCTCTCGCACATTACACTCGATACCACACAACTCACACGACTCGTTATCCTTAATTGCAGGTTATTTTCCTGCGGTGAGCGGTACGCGCTTGCCCTGCCTAATGGGGGAAATTTTTTTAGGTAAGTACAGTCTCTCTCTCTCTCTCTCTCTCTCTCTCTCTCTCTCTCTCTCTCTCTCTCTCTCTCTCTCTCATCTATCTATCTATCTATCTACCTATCTATCTATCTATCTATCTTCCGATCATCATCACCATCATCGTCATCAACTTCGTAGCTGTACCTTTAGGTCACGTATCATACATGTACCATGAGGGGTCACGGCGCACCGTGGGTGTACCACTACGGGGAGAGAGAGAGGGGGGGAAGGAGGGGAGGGGGCGTGGGGGTCGTCACGCCCCGTGGCTGGCGTAGCGTTGTTGACCACGCCACACGTGACGCGTCCGGCCAACCCAAGAGCCCAACCAAACGCGTCGCTAACAATACGAGACAACCGCCTCTCCTCACTCATCCCTCCGCTCAGCCTGGCACGAACCCCATCTTTTTTAGTGTGGGGGGGGGGGGGTGGCGTGGGGACACACACACACACACACACACACACACACACACACAATGGGGGTCGTCCTACGACCACACTGGACCATCCTCTCACGACAACCATCCTCTACCTCACCCCATCTTCTCTTCCTCCTGCGTCCGGGCATCGAAGCCGCGTCATCTGCAAACAGCAATGGACCTCTTACTTCCCAGGCCTCCCTATTTCCTCCCCCTTCCCGTCCCCTCCCCCATGTACACAGGTGACAAAAAAAAAGGTCTCCGTGATGGATAATCTCCAGGTAAAAGGCCCGGTCAAAGGCCAATGCAGATGCAGTTCCAAGGCTCCGCTTGGCCAGCAAACATTTGCGTGAAAGGCGATACATGGAGGTGCCTGGGGCGACCACCAGAGGGATACAGGTCACGTATCCGGGTCTACACAGGGGAGGCTACAGACCACGCATCCCGGAAGGGGACGATACAGGCAATGTATCCAGCCTGTCGGAGAGGCTACAAGCCATAGACCAGGTTATCTGCTGGAGGGCAGTACATGGGAAGGACAGATAACACAAGACCTGATGGTCTATGACCAGGTTATCTGCTGGAGGACAGTACATGGGAAGGACAGATAACACAAGACCTGATGGTCTATGACCAGGTTATCTGCTGGAGGACAGTACATGGGAAGGACAGATAACACAAGACCTGATGGTCTGTGACCAGGTTATCTGCTGGAGGGCAGTACATGGGAAGGACAGATAACACAAGACCTGATGGTCTGTGACCAAGTTATCTGCTGGAGGGCAGTACATGGGAAGGACAGATAACACAAGACCTGATGGTCTGTGACCAGGTTATCTGCTGGAGGACAGTACATGGGAAGGACAGATAACACAAGACCTGATGGTCTGTGACCAGGTTATCTGCTGGAGGACAGTACATGGGAAGGTCAGACAACACAAGACCTGATGGTCTATGACCAGGTTATCTGCTGGAAGACAGTAATATCAAATACACCCAATTTAGAGAGAGAGAGAGAGAGAGAGAGAGAGAGAGAGAGAGAGAGAGAGAGAGAGAGAGAGAGAGAGAGAGAGAGAGAAGGGGGGGGACCACTTTACAAAAGGCATCTGGTGTGGACTGGCCCACGATGCAATGGGCCCAGTGGGCACAAAGGTCATGTTTGCAGTGTGCCCACTGAGAAGGGAAACCCATTTATCATGTGGGCATCAGACACCGAGCCACTATACCGGGAGGCCCACAGACCATGCCCACCGCACAGACCACTATACCGGGAGGCCCACAGACCATGCCCACCGCACAGACCACTATACCGGGAGGCCCACAGACCATGCCCATCGCACAGACCACTAGACCGGGAGGCCCACAGACCATGCCCATCGCACAGACCATGCCCACCGCACAGACCGCTATACGGGGAGACCTACACAGACCATGACCACTTATACGGGTAGGCCAATAGACCACGACCACTCAACAGACCACCACCACCACAAAGGGAGACCCACACAGACCATGCCCAACACATAGCCTGAGCCAGTACGCACCTCTTCCCCTTAACCCCCCCCCCTCCCCCTCCATTCCTCTGACCACATAAGGTTTTTAAACCTGTGTCCTGTGTGGCCTGTTGGGTCCCCCGCTATGAAATTCTGACCCCCGACAAAGGCCCGTGTTGAGCGCCGACGCGTCGCAATCAACAAACGGGGAGGGGGGGGGGGGGAGGCAAGTTGACGCAGTTTTTGCGTCTCCTGCGTGCATTTGCTGCAGGCCTCCCCCCTCCCCCACCCCCAGCCCGAGTAACGGCCGAAGAGAGAGAGGGGGAAGGGAGGGAAGGGGGTATGGGAAGGCCTCTGCAGCTGCCCCCTGCATTGTGTGCTTAGGCCTTTGCAGCCGACCCTACCCTGGTCATCCCTGCGTGCGTACCGTCCATACTGAGAGAGAGAGAGAGAGAGAGAGAGAGAGAGAGAGAGAGAGAGAGAGAGAGAGAGAGAGAGAGAGAGAGAGAGAGAGAGCCCCATTAGCGTATAACTCCCTCTCCGTCATATGGAGCCAGATAATTACAAGGAAGTAATCACAACCAGGTAATTACAACAGCATATGGAACCAAGAGTGATTCCTGGGGTTACTGATCCAATTTCTATCGGAGGAAAAACTCTAAAATACGTGATAGAAAAGGCCATTCCGACAGCAGACCATTCACACACACACACACACACACACACACACACACACACACACACACACAGACCCACACCTCAAAAATAGACCTTAATATAATTCTAAACTAGATTTCCACCAGCATAGCCCTACAACCTTCTCGTCGCCCGTCTCACTCCCTGATGGTTGTAGCCACACATAACCCACACCACAGACAAAATAAAAGGCCATTCAGTCAAGACAAGTATATGAAACACACAGTTCGTATCTAAGAGCGAAAATCCTTAGTAGATCAACACACGGTGTTCAATGTTCTATATCGTCCTTTTGGGCTGGGCTTGTCCGTGGCTCTGTGGGTATTCCATGTGATTTGCCAGTCAGCTCTGTCTTCTGTGGATGGCTGGCCTGTTGAACAGTCTGTTCACTGCCCGTTAGCACTTCTGTTACACCGTCTGTTCGCTGACCTCCTGTTTACACCGTCACTTCGCACACACACACACACACACACACACACACACACACACCCAGTTTTCCCGCAACGGAAATGACGCCTCGATCAATTCACACGAATTGAAAGGAAGTGTCAACAACAAAGGCTCCTCCGTTTCTGTGTCTTCGTGACCATTTGCGATAATGGACGAGGTCACGAACCGAGGTGACGACATACCCTTCAAACTTTATACGTAGGAGGCTCGAGTAATGCCAGGCGTGATGGTCTTGAAGCGAATCAGTGGTCTAGTTCTGTTCCTAAATGTATCTACGACTCTGTCTCAACTACTCGAACTGGTAGTTCATTCTGTATTTTCAACCAATCCCGTTGAGGAAAATGTTATTTTGCCACATTCGAAGTAAATGGTTTGCCCCAAGAGGCGTCCTAGCTACGTCTCGTCTTTGTATATCAACCGACTGTTGCATTTCTTTCTTGTATTTCCCGTGAGGATGTGATCATTACACGAAAGTGCACTTGGGAACTTACCGTGGATGAAAGGGAATGCTTCAGTCTACTCCGGACACACACACAGACACACACACACACACACACACACACACACACACACACACACACACACACGTCTACAACGACATTAGTTAGTGGTCACGCTATCTGTACAATCAGGAAAAGTTAAACAAGAACGTGTAGTCATTTAAAGTATCTAGCACTGCCTTCCAGACCCCCTGACCCACCTCAGCCGCAAGACATGGTCACACGAGGGAGAAATACATGTCTACGTCACGTTTTAAAAAGCGACATGCCTTCTGTATGATGGGGCCGACCGAATTCCCGGACTGTATGTAGCAATAAGTGCTATACTGAGTAGCCTGTGAACGAGCTCAGTATAGCAACATACGCTACGGCCGACGACAACAAGCCACCGTAGCAACGCTGTCTTCCAGATATGACCTCTGACCTCACGCCACGTCATCAGCGGGCACAGCAACTTCACGAGGGGGACAGAGCTCTGAGCTGTGCCAGTAGCAGGAGCAGCAGCAGTAGCAGGAGCCACGAAAGAACGTCTGCCAATAATGATATAAGGGGGGGGACGGGGGTGTCTGGGGGCATCAATGGGTGGCTAACGGTGGCGGTGGTAAAACTTGTTCTGGGAGGCCCAGCTCTGGCCACATCCCAGCCCCACCCCAGCAGCACCTTACTGCACCTACCCCACCACACTCCCCCACACACACACACCCCCACACCCCATCCAAGAGCCTAATATCCGTCACCCACCACCACCACTCCCACCCTTCCTCCTCCTACTACTGACCACCACCAGTAGTAAAGCCATGGTACATACACACAAGGTTAAGAAACGGGGCAACACGAGTGTAAAACTCTCTCCCCGTAACACACACACACACACACACACACACACACACACACACACACACACACACACACACACACACACACACATAGTTGTGACTCCAACAGAAGTCATGTGTGACGTACGACCAAACATCATCACCACGAACTTGTTGTTCCCTTCGACCCCGTGTGACCTGACCCGACCTCAATCCCAAGACGTATCCCCCCGGGGTAAGACGGGGGTGAAGGTGGCTATTAGCGGGGGGGGGGGGGATTTTTATACGGTCAGGTCATCAGGGGGTCAGGTCCCGCACCGTGAAAACAGATGTCGGATTGCCTGGTTTCAAGACGGGGGTTCGACAGGTCATGCATGCGTGTCCAAGACGCGAATGACTCTGGTGCTGAGATGACGTGCATCATCAAGACGAAAACATGAACAAGCTCACCGCTAAGGGCTGTTAAGAGGCGATTAGAACTCGTGGTAAACACATCCTACGGGTCTCGTTCGGGCACAACCGTTTCAGGGGTCAAAGGAGGTCATGGCAGCCCGACAACAGGTCAACCCTCTGGGTCAGGGATGGGTGGGAAAGAATGGACAGGAGAACATGGAAAAGATTCCCTCAACTGTATACACAAATCAGAGTTCACATGATCTTCAAACGTATTTTTGGACTATGAATGACACGTCGTCCAAATACAAGGTTCAGTACCAGGAATATATCTGCCTTTCCCAGGTACTGTCCTCCAGCAGATAACCTGGTCATAGACCATCAAGTCTTGTGTTATCTGTCCTTCCCATGTACAGTCCTCCAGCAGATAACCTGGTCATAAACCATCAAGTCTTGTGTTATCTGTCCTTCCCATGTACTGTCCTCCAGCAGATAACCTGGTCATAGACCATCAGATCTTGTGTTATCTGTCCTTCCCACGTACTGTTCTCTAGCAGATAACCTGGTCATAGACCATCAGGTATCATGTCATCTGTCCTTCTCATGTACTCCCATGTACCCCACTTGGCAGAGAACCATGGGGATGCACTGATATGTACGGGTCGACCTCCCTCCACAGGCGGACGCGCCCTATAAGGCACCTTGTCCAGCCCTAGATTCGCACAACCGACCGTTCGAGACATTATGACACAACAGTGAGGAGGAATTTTTAAATAACTCGCCCCGAACGAAGACAAATGAAGCCTTTGGCGGGAAGATGGGGGACACAAGATGCTATAGTGCTGGTTAAAAAAAAAAGAAAAAGAAAACGGATATTACAAAACGTCGAGCGCTTTCGCATAATCACACCAAGAAAGTGCTTGAGACTTTGTGTACTTCGCGTGACGCAACATATACGAGTACACACGACACTCCACGTAGAGTTCAGTGTTGAGTGCGTGTTTCAGTGTAAGTCCAGAATTAGTTTTAGCTGAGATAGCAGGTTAATACTGCTCACTCTGTCAACGCAGTGAGGGGATGATACAACTGTAAACAACACGTACCGCTTGTTGGATGAGTCTCAACTGCACGGGGACAAAAATGGCAGCATACTCACGGACGCTCCGAGAGAGAGAGAGAGAGAGAGAGAGAGAGAGAGAGAGAGAGAGAGAGAGAGAGAGAGAGAGAGAGAGAGAGAGAGCAGCCCACCAAGAGGGAGACTATCGTCCGAGGCGACCTCACTGTCAGGGGTCACCACTGACCTCCCTTAACCTTTCCTCCCTTTGGTCATCACACTCACCTGACTCCTACCCCCACCTAAGCTTCCCTCATGTAACCCAACCCTCCTCCCTCCTCTCTCGTCATACCGGTTTCCATCTTCTGTTCATCCTTCTCTACACAAATTACTCTTATTCATTCTCTTCCTCAGAGGAGCCGACAAGGCAATCTAGGAGGAAGAAAGATATATTAAATACGTGAGAGGAATGTCAATATTAATTTCAAGCTCCTAAAATGTTCAAAGACTTGACTCCCTAAGATGCAAAGATTGTTGCAATGATGAAGGAAGGAAGGAAGGAAGGAAGGAAGGAAGGAAGGGAGGGAATTCCACAGCTTCCCCTGGAGATGTAACGGTCAAGCCTCGTGTGGCTGTTTCCCACATGTGGAACCATGGGAAGCTGCAGCTAAGGCGGGTGGCACGGGGGTCCAGCCAGACCTCAGCGGCTGTCGGACAGAGAGACGGAAGCAGCGCGACGGAGGACGGAAAGAGGCAACTGATAAGACTAGTCACACTACCTATAAGTAAAGTGGCTACTTCCTACTTACAACTATCAATCCATTACTTAAGATACTTCCTAGACCTACTTCCCTCACCCTAGTTACGATTTCTCTCTCTCTCTCTCTCTCTCTCTCTCTCTCTCTCTCTCTCTCTCTCTCTCTCTCTCTCTCTCTCTCCCTCAGAAGTTTCACGTGATCCGCCCAAACACACACACATGCAGTCGAATGGCATTCTCTCAGTTACAATGATTATCTAAACAGCTTTTGTGTCTAACAGAACGTGACGTCATGGTTTCCAGGTCATTAAATGACTCTGTTGTGGTTTGGGTTATGTGTACCACACGCGCGTGGTGCAGTGGTGGTCGGCGTGACGACCCATCAGTCTCACGGGCCACGGTTCGAGTCCTAGGTAGGGAAACAGTCAACCTAAGCCATCCAAGCCACTGTCAGCCCCAGGTGTTCATCCTTCTCTTTGAAAGGGCTGACCGTAAACTGGGGTATCTATCTATCTATCTATCTATCTTCTATCTGTCTATCTATCTATCTAGATATAGATAGATAGGTATATAGATAGATATATAGATAGATACACGGATGAAAAACAAGGCAACATCAGTGTGAAACCCTCTCCCCGTAACACACACACACACACACACACACTACACACACACACACACACACACTTACACACACACTTACACACACACACACACCCACACGTACAGACAACCAAAACAGCACTACACTGACACTACAACAGTCTTTTCCCACAGTTACCTCCGTGATTAAACACCCTACCCTGACCCCAGAGAATAACCCCCAGCCCTGACCCCAGAGAATGACCCCAGCCCTGACCCCAGAGAATCATCCCATCCCTGACCCCAGAGAACAGACCCACTGTCAACCTCACCCATCGCAACACACTAGTCACTATCTTTGGTCCTTCAAATGACCCGCTTCGTTGACCCATCGACCAATCACGTCTACGGGGAGGTCATACCTCCATCTGGGCGGGCTGGGTGGAGGGTGGAGGGAGGGTGGCAGGTCAGCAACATCACGGGTGGAGGAGGAGGAGATGAGGCAGGTTGGAGGGGCCGGAGGCTGACCACATTCTTACACCGGTCATCAACAGCAACCCTGGCCAGCCCTCACCACCACCACCACACCTGCCCAGCCCTCACCACCACCACACCTGCCCAGCCCTCACCACCACCACCACCACACCTGCCCAGCCCTCACCACCACCACCACCACACCTGCCCAGCCCTCACCACCACACCACCACACCTGCCCAGCCCTCACCACCAACACCACCACACCTGCCTAGCCCTCACCACCACTACCACACCTGCCCAGCCCTCACCACCACCACCACCACACCTGCCCAGCCCTCACCACCAACACCACCACACCTGCCCAGCCCTCACCACCACTACCACACCTGCCCAGCCCTCACCACCACCACCACCACACCTGCCCAGCCCTCACCACCACCACCACCACCACACCTGCCCAGCCCTCACCACCACCACCACCACACCTGCCCAGCCCTCACCACCACCACCACCACACCTGCCCAGCCCTCACCACCACCACCACCACTGCCCAGCCCTCACCACCACCACCACCACACCTGCCCAGCCCTCACCACCACCAACACCAGCCCTGACCATCACACATCCTCAGCCCTCAAGACCAACCACACACGCCTGGCCTTCAGTTTCTGCACCTCACAACTCATACCCCAGGTCACCTCATAACATTGACTCCTTTATACACACGACTCATCCACCTCACTCCATCCACGTACATACAGTGTAGGTAGACCCCACCATCAGCCAGGGCCTTATTCTGAAACTCCCTACACTCCACTACGTCTGGTGAGGCCCTACTCCACTATATCTACTGTAATTCGACTCCACTACATCTACTGCAGTTCTACTCCACTACATCTACTGCAGTTCTATTCCACTACATCTACTGCAGTTCTCCTCCACTAAATCTACTGCAGTTCTACTCCACTAAATCTACTGCAGTTCTACACTACATCTAATTCAGATAGACAGCATTTCACCTACAATTATCTACAACATCCTTCATCTATCCACATTCCAGATCCACCAGGCCATCCACCACCCACTTAGCTATGAATGACCCACCTAGTTATGAATCACCCACCTAGCCATGCACCATCCACTTAGCCATTTACCACCCACCTAGCAATGCACTACCTACCTAACAATGTATCACCCACCTAAGTCATATACCACAATCCACTTAGCCATACACCCAGCACCCACCACCACCCACCTAGCCATGCACCCACCACCACCCACCTAGCCATGCACCCACCACCACCCACCTAGCCATGCACCAACCTGTCTTGTTTAACAGATTCATAACAATGTTTCTAACATCCTCCCACCCACCACACACTACCCCAGGCTACCCACCCACATCTAACGTGCCCTCATCCCTCACACACCTCCGTTCACCTCATGTTCCCTCATCCCTCACAGACAATCGTATGCAAACACGAGACATGGTCTCTACGCCCGTGTGTCAACGTTTGGGGCGACAAGTGGGAACTTTGTACAATGATCAATCAGGCTGTTTGTGGCGGCAGGGTGTGAGCAAACATATCGGCCAGGATCACGTCAACTACTGCTAAGATAACCTTATCTTGTTATCATTATACCTGGCCTCACAGTCTTGCCTCACACCCGGAAACTAGCACCAGATCAGCACAACATCCTCATATCTCATTAACCTAAAAAATGATTGCATAAATGTGGCTTATCTCACTAGGGGAATATCCTCCTTCCTCACAACTCATAACAGTGTGTGAGTAACACCTGGCAACCAAGATCCTCACCTCATGCCTCTCATGACAATAAGCGACGGCATATCTTGCCTTCCCTCATAACCTGATAATAGTCTCCTTTAACCTCCCACTTATCCATCTCTCATAAATCGCGCCCTTATACCTCATACCATACACCATTACTGCCCCTCATCACCCCTCATCCTCTGCTTCAACAATCATGAGGATATCTTATTTCGCCTTCTTTAAAAACATAACAAATTAAAGAAAATCTTTACACTTTATAGTCTTTCCTCATTAACTTAACAATCATGAGAATGTTTAACCTCATCTTCCCACTTAACACATAAGAATTAACAACGAAATCTCTTGAGAATCTGTAGTCTTTCCAACACATGTAAATGTCGACTTCAAACTGCTTTGGATTCAGTCCTATATCTATCATTCGTTTGAGCCATTAATCCCGCTGTCCCGGGGTTAGATCACATTACGCATTAATCCCCCAATGACTTGCCAACCTCCAGATCCCAACACAGGGGGTGTAGCAAAGCGAGTCACACATCACACAATTTGTAAACACTAAAAAAGGTGTTGACCGTAAATGGCAGTGAGTCATCCTCTCAAATGGCTTCTTCCTTCGAAAACGGGTCAGTTCAGCTGGAGACTCGATCATCGAGTTAAATTAAGTCCTTAAGGAGAATGCCATCTTTCTATTTAACCCAGTGGAGACAAGTTTACCTTCCGTCATGGATGCAGGGCTCACTACGTGAATTGCAACAGCAGGAGAGGCGACCGTCGCCATAAGGAACATGTTTTCGAAGACATACCTCGAACTGAACCCTTCCGAAAAAAAATTCACAGGAACCCAGGACCCCGTACAATGGTTGCAAAATGTACCATGGGAGTCCCGGGACGTAAGGTCAACAGCCGACGTTCAGTGAAAGCCCCGCTAGCCCAAGCTAACCCACCCAGCCACCCTCTAAGGGTGGCGCGGCTCGCCGCCTGGCCGCCCAGCAAGCCGCCCCTCTCTACCCCCAACACATGGAAACTGTACGGGGGCCTTTGAGGTTTTTCCTGAGCGATGGGTGGAGATATCTGGTCTCGCTACTGTGTGGGTCCTTCGGGTTTTTCCTGAGCGATGGGTGGAGATATCTGGTCTCGCTCAGCCCCATGTGGTTGAAGCCTTCAAAGCCCGCAACCACATCATTAACAGGATGAGTCTCCCGTGGCAATTTCAATTCAAATACTTTAGGGACAAATATGGCACGGGCAAAATTGGCTCCCGTCAAAATCTCCTTTCCCGCCTCGGCGAAGAAGCGTCAAAGACAGACATGAGTGAACCTTCGAGAACAAAACAGATCCTCGCTTACCTCCTTCTTCTGTGACTATCTGTTGGTAGTGACGATACAGGAGGGGAGGATTTCCAGCCATCCTTGCTTCCGACCTTCTTGGCCGCCTTCTAAGCAGGAGGTACGTGGGCAGTATTCTTATGCCCCAAATCTCAAGAGATTAAATAAATTCACTTCGTCAAATATCAGTCATTATAAGTCCCCCAAGATCCCTTTCTGGAGGAATACTGGAATTATTATTCCTGGAACCCCTTTTCCAGGAGGTCTTGTAGGTATAAGGCTGCGCTGCTTCCAGCAGCAGGGAAATGACGGACTCTTTCAGAGTGACAAAGTTCCTCGGCGGCTGTTCTCGCCGATGACGCATGCAGCCTCGCTATAGGTGCCTCTCCCGGTGTGCCACCTCACGCAGGCGGAGTACGGTAACACCTTCGTCAGATACAAGGGCAGCCAACGAGACAAGAGGAGAAACATTCTATAAAGTCAATTCAAAGACAAAAAGTTTACAAGTTTTTTCTCTCTGAAACATCTGTATTATCTGTCCACTTTGACGTCTTCCACGTCACGAACAGCTTCGATACGGCCCCAGTGGTCTGTTAGTGTTTGCATTTCTCTGTATCCCTCTGTATCACTCCGATATTACAGTCAAGAGCCTCAACTTACGAGAGATAACACCACCTTGCAATGAATGGCTCAGCAAATACACGCTGATTATTCTGTACCACTGGGATTATGTGGCCACAAGATCTACCACGTAAACTGTAGCGGAACTGATGCTTCGTCTTGTAACGAATACATACCCATTATTCTGTACCTAAAGGCCTAATTTCCCCCCACAAAGACTTATGACATGAGCTTTAGCGGGAACATTTAGGTTTCCTTTTGGTAATATCACAGACATACCTATCATTCCCTGCACCTACGGGAGGATTTCACCCCGAGATACACCACATGAACTGTGGTGGAACCAGACCCTCGTCCTGCTGTACTCACGTCACCCAGGAGATCAGCTGTGGGCGGGCGCGGATGACGGAGGAGACTGGAGACATTCAGCCACATGAGCTGTAGCCTCAGCTTCTTCCTCGTATCACCCAGAGGCGTGACTGGAGACCCGAGAAGAATTAAAAATTCGAAATGTGGAAATTTGACAGAGCGAGGCGAAACGGCGTGCAGAACCGCGACAGAGAGGGGGAATGCAAGTGTTCCAAGACGAACTGGAAGTGCTTTCCAGGCAGATGAACTCCTCTGCCTTAAACTCTTAAAGAGGCATCACGAAGGAGCCTTACCCACGAAGGCTGGAAAAACCCACTGGAACAATAAGAGGAACTCTGGTACCCCTACCTCCTTACCCCCTCATTTGGTCAGGGGGAAAACCTGAGCCTTTAACGAGTGAGTTCAAGTGAACCAGTGCGTGTTCGTCCACTAGATATGCTGAACCTTTACCAGTGTGTTCAATTGAACCAGTGGGTGTTCATCCACTAGATATGCAGAACCTTTACCAGTGTGGGTGTTCAGCCGCAACCAGGCGTGTGGTAATCGTTCATCAGCGTTTTCAACTGAGCCAGTGGGTGTTCAGCCTCTATCAGACCGAACCAACAAATGGGTTCGAAACCCACTACCAGATGTACTGAACCCTCGTTAAGAGTACAGAGCACAGCTACCCCGGGGTACTGAACCCTGGTATGGTACCACAGGTGTTCTGAGCCGACACTAAGGTGAGCTTGAACCCCCCTTATAAGGCGGGTCCAACCCTCCTGCTGAACCCTCGCTGTGTTCCTCCTCCCACCGGATTCCTTCTACACCACCCTCAGCAGGTCCTGAACCCCTGGTATGCGAGTACAGAGTCCCCCACACCCTCAGCATACTAGCCCAGGTGAGGTGTGTACCGGTGCGCGCCCATCACTGCCTTCTTGCTCGCCTGCTTGCCTCCCAGGAGGCAGAAATGACCGGCCAACAGCACACGTCAGGCAGGGTCAAATACCTCCTTCTCTCCCGCGACCTCCGTGACCCCTAGCGTCTCCCGTACCATGCTGGCCAATACGGTCAGACCCATAGGAAAGGTGGAAGAGGAGGAAGAAAAAGAAGGAGAAGGAGGTAAAGGAGGAAGAAAAGGAGGAGATAATGTAGTAAATAAAAGGTGTGTGTGTGTGTGTGTGTGTGTGTGACCTGAGGTTACCCAGGACCATCGTAAAAATCTTCTGCATCCCCAAGGTTGCGCTACTTCCAGTAGCACGGAAATGCATACCCCCTTCCGAGTGAAAAGTTCTTTGACGAGACCGCACTCCCAATGATACAGCCTGCGGCAAAGGTGACCTTTCACTCGTGGTGTAACCTCTAGCAGGGCGATGTTTATATATATATATATATATATATATATATATATATATATATATATATATATATATATATAATCCTATGAGTGCACGGGGAAAATATACACACACACGTGTAACACGCACACACACACACACACATATATATATATATATATATATATATATATATATATATATATATATATATATATAAGAGATTCTAAAACCAGAGTGTAGCAGAGGGAAAGTTTAGCAAGACTGTTTCCAGATCGAGGGAGTGTAGGAGGTGGTGGTATGGGTTCGGTGGATCACGTTACATTACGAACAAGATCAGCCAGCAATAGGATCTGCTACGATTATAGAGGTTCCCCACTCGTCAAGCCCTACTTTTTTACATGTTAAGAGATTCCATAGCCTGGTGGTTAGCGTCCCCAGCTCTCACACAAATGGTAGCGGTTCGAATCCTACAGCCAGCAGGGCATTCCGTTTTCTATGAAAATAGGCACTCGTGGTAACATGCTTGTGCTCACAAGTTTGACAGTTAAGTTTGTATAAAAATGTTTAGACATATTCTTTAGGGAAATTATAAGACACTAACTAGTCTTATACTTCAACGAATCTATAAGAACCTATAAGCGCTAGTTAATTCGATGAATCAGGAAGCCCTGGTCTTATTTATATATATATATATATATATATATATATATATATATATATATATATATATATATATGTGTGTGTGTGTGTGTGTGTGGATGGGCCATTCTTCGTCTGTTTCCTGACGCTGCCTCGCTGATACGGGAAATAGCGATTATGTGTAATAAAATATAAATAACATATATATATATATATATATATATATATATATATATATATATATATATATATATATATATAGGGTTCGGTAAAACGCTATCAGCTGGCTATATGCGTCTGTTCGGAAACAACCGGTATAGACCCCGTTGCTCATCATTGTGAGACGAAGGGTATTCGAGTAATTAGTATTTCGAATAGTTGTTTCCTATTATACAGTCCCATAGCCTAGTGGTTAGCATACCTGCCTCTTGCACAGGGGTGCCGGGTTCGATCCTGACTGTTGGAGGTTTGTATGTTCTATGAAGGTGCGCGTTCACATGCACTTTATTCGTATGTATATATATATATATATATACAACATTTATATACGTCGGAAGTTAAATCACCTGGGAACGGTTACTTTTTAAACCACACACAAAAAGCTGTTAGCTCGATGGGGGAGGGGGGGAGAGGGGGGGGTTGGAAGAAGCTACTTGAGAGGGTGAGAGGAGGGGGGGAAGGGGGGGTAAAGGCCGCCCCGTCAGTAAGTACCCGCACGTGGCCACCGTTAAGCCGCCCTGTGCAAGCAGTGGAACCACACACACACACACACACAACAATACGCGACCACGACCGTCGCCAGCGACGTCAACCGGCAACCCCGGCTGGCCAAGGGTCGAGTTGCCAACTGTTGCTATCATTTCAACTCCCGTCGGGCGAGGGAGGCAGATCTACCGCGCGCCAAATTGACGACGGGTTGGTCGTCTTGCGTTAGGTTCTTGTGTTACGTTAACGCCGGAGTTTCTCTTCCTTGGTGTGCAGAGACCCACCCGCCAGTGTTACCTGATATCGTGTTCTCACTTGACAAAAGAAAAGGCAATAAAATTGATCAGGTGTTCCCTGTACTGAATATATGGGGGCACCTCTCTTTTCTCAGTTTATGGGGGCCCCTCTCTTTACTGAGTTTATGGGGGCCCCTCTCTTTACTGAGTTTATGGGGCCCCTCTCTTTTCTGAGTTTATGGGGCCCCTCTCTTTACTGAATATATGGGGCCCCTCTCTTTACTGAGTTTATGGGGGCCCCCTCTCTTTACTGAGTATATGGGGCCCTTCCTGTACCGAATACATAAGGCCCCTCCCTGTATCGAACACACTGATCTCTCCCTGTACTGAATACATAAGAGCCCACAGCCCACCACTGTACCCTACATCATACATCACTCGTTATCCACACAGGTCTGGCCCTAGGTAACGCCTCCGATCACTCGAACACACAATAGGGCACTTTACTACCACCCTAGGGGCCCTTTACCACCACCCTAAGGGCCCCCTCCCAACACACCTACACAGCCTGGGTTACCCCCCCCCCCCCAGCTACGACATCCACCCACTACACATCCGTTTAGGGGGTCACATGCTCTATACATCACATGGATGTATAGGGATACATCCATGGCGGGTACTTGTCACCCCTAACTAGTTCAGTGAGTGAACTGTGTAAACATAACACTCCATTTTACACCAGCAACCACACCATGACATGCACACAAACGCTCGCTCACCTCCACACAATACGCGCTGAAATGTACACACACAGACAGACAGACAGACACACAGACACACACACACACACACACACACACAAAGTAGTGGTTAACGTTACTGACCACGAACCAGCACGCATGTGTTGTAACCTCGTCACAGAACATGAAGCCACTGGCACGGTAAGGCAGACCCAACACTGAGAAACATAAGGGAATTTTGTTATCAAACTACAGGTAGTAAACTGGGCTGTTTGTGACGCTCCTCTGCCTACCAGTGCCTCCTGAGAGGCAAGTCAGTCGCTGTTTGCAGATGACGCTGCTCTGGTGGCACACTGCAGAAGCTGGTGACACAATGTGGGAGAAGGTGTGGAAGGAGAAAGCCGGTGGTCTATCTGCCCTACCATCACACAAGTTCGCCACTGTTGCTGCCTTTACTGTGGCTTGACTGACCAGCCTGTTGCTACCAGCATCCAGCATGCATCATGCCCTGAACACGTCACAACCTGATGAAATATCATCAACTATTCTTTCCTCAAGACAAATATATGCAAGCAACTTGAAGGTCAAGAACTGAGACACAATGCAAATATAATGACACGCTACATGTACGAGTATACGTCATAACGGATGGGTGTGTTCATAATACCACCACCACACACAGAGCAGGTGTAATGAGAGTGTGTGGTGAAATATCAAGAAATACACCGGGACTAGCGAGACATTTAAAGGAATATACATAAATACGTAAAAAGGAAGAAATACATACATTGGCGGAAGGTACACAAGAACAGCCATGTATATATAAATTCCGGGGAGATATATAGACGTAGATATACACCTGGTGGCTCATGATACAACAGATTGTACACAGGTCTCGTAATATGGATGTACACAAGAGTAGGAGAGGAGGGGGTGACTGAGGTATACAAGATATACAGAGACGAGGAATTGGGTAATACACCCAGTGCGGGTGGACACTGAAGGAGGTGGAGTGTGTGTGTGTGTGTGTGTGTGTGTGTGTGTGGAGCAACAGGTGCTGCACTTTGCCTCACATCTGCCGGCCTTCTGGTGACTCACCAACACCTCACACCACCACACCCGTCAGCCACACACCACCACACCCACCACACCACACTGGGACCCCCACCCCGTGAGCGACGATTCAACAATGACCAATAACACAACACGAGGTAATTAATGAAATCACCTCGTCCCAATGTAATCAAACAACTCGGGGGAGGAGGGGCGGGGGAAACAAACAAGAAATTAATTGCGCTGGCGGTGTGTGTGTACACCCTCGCCTCCTACCCACCCTAGGTGTGTGTGTGTGTGTGTGTGTGTGTGTGAGTGTGTGTGTGTCACCTGCCACCACAGCGTACAGACACTCGTCACCTGGCACCACAGCGTACACTAACGGTAAACTCCCCCGCTGCACCTAACTGTACGCAGTGAGAACCAAAATTACATCGATAACAATATCTGTAATCATAGACCGAGGGTCACGACGGGCCAGAGTGGAGGGGCATAGACGCATACACAACCTCCGACAACAGATATACAGAGGGGGGAATAAGAGTGACCCCGGGTCACCATCCATCTACCCAAAAGGTCAGAGCAAGGGGAGGAAAATCAGTCTCCCCAAACCAGCCTACTACTGTTCACTATGGGGTCAAGATGGGGAGAGGAAGAGCATCGTCACCCATCTTCCTGCTCCCCATCGCCACCAGGCGCCCTTCAACAACAATTACTACCCACCCCACGTATTCAACTCCTCCCCCCGCACACAACACTAGCATCAATATTCTTCCCCTCTACCTTTACGGCACTCTGCTCTCCACCAAGCTGCAGGATACTCCACCCTCCCCCACTCATATGAATACAGAGAACTCCAGATTTCTTATCTCCCCAGGTATGGCGGACTCTTCCACTCCCCCTAACCGCGCTGGAACCTAACCTCCCCCTTCAGTACGTACAGAGCCTCATACCTTACAGTAAGTGCTGGTCTCCAGGTGAACACGTGTCCACCTAGGAGGCAGACAGACAGACAGACAAACAGACAGACAGAAAGACAGACGGGCTCGTGACGCCATGCCAGTCCCCTCCTCCCACCACCCCAGGATGATGCCGTACATGGGAGGTAAAAGTTGCACACCCGGGGAGAATAGCAATATCCTCCCCATCGCCACCTCCCTTCCCTGCTGGATAATGATGATAATCTTCACAGACAGATATGGCATAGACAGATATCCCTAACAGAAAGAGCAGACAGATATCTCCTGACAGAGACAGCAAGGGAGCAGACTGGTTCAGCAGACGACGAACGGACAGAAACAAAGACAGACAGGGCAAACAGACAGAGATGGACATGGAGGAGAGACGAAAAGAGCTCCCAGATGTGTGACACAGAGATGAAAATAGGAGCCAGATGTGCAAGAGAAATCGGGGGTCAGGATATGGATGTGGGAAACAGACAAGACGACACAACCCACAAGTTGTGATACAGACGGATGTATTCGATAAACAGATTCGCGAAACAACAGGAAGAGAGAACCTAGATGTGTGAAACAGACAGGGAGACAGAACATGGATGTGTGAAACAGACAGGAAGACAGAACACGGAAGTGTGAAACAGACAGGAAGACAGAACACGGATGCGTGAAACAGACAGGATGGCAGATCACAGATGTGTGAAACACAGGAATACAGAACACGGATGTGTGAAACAGACAGGATGGCAGAACACAGATGTGTGAAACAGACAGGATGGCAGAACACAGATGTGTGAAACAGACAGGATGGCAGAACACAGATGTGTGAAACAGACAGGATGGCAGAACACAGATGTGTGAAACAGACAGGAAGACAAGGCCTA
Organism: Panulirus ornatus; assembly: GCF_036320965.1. Taxonomy (NCBI): domain Eukaryota; kingdom Metazoa; phylum Arthropoda; class Malacostraca; order Decapoda; family Palinuridae; genus Panulirus; species Panulirus ornatus. Next base: position 2,973,410 of record NC_092230.1, on the reverse strand, counting down.
GATCCTCGACTTGTTCATCCCTGATGTTCTACACTGTTCTCATAACACAGACACGTAAGAGTTATATAATAATCCTTTTCATCCATGGAAAGTGAACATGTCTGGGTAGCGTACGTAAGCACGACGGTACGACCCTTGTGTACGATGCCATGGGTCTCTGACCTGACCCATCAGGTCATCGCACATCATGGTCGCATGGTCTTGCTCGAGGGTCGTGCCGTCGTCGTGCTCAAGGTTTGGTCTTCCCCACCCCCACAGCCCGGGCTGGTCCTGCCAGGCTGCTGGGTTGGGTCGTTGGTCGAGCAAGCTGTTGGTAGCCGCCGGCCCACAGGAACACACAGCCCCCCACCGCAGCCTAGATTCGAACCGAGACGGTGCCCATCTTGTCCCACCGTGAATAGCTTGGAGATGGTGCCCTCTCCAAGGGGCGAAGTAAAACATGTCTAAAGACACGAAACATACCATCTCTTACGAGACAACTGATCCAGAGAGCTTCAGTTACATGTGCAATGGTTCCCCTCTACATCCCAAACTCACTCGCAGCTGAGTGGCTTGTTATCTTCCGGGATGAACAGCACACACATGAGAAAGAGGAACATATATAAAACCAGAAGCGTATAATTAAACCCTAAACTGTCTCATTCGAGGACCAGAACTTATATAACGAATATGGTTTAATGAGGAAGATAAGAGAGGACAGAGAGAGGAATTATTCTTGATTCACATCTAACACGTCTCTGGTTCTTTCCCCCAACAGAGGAGGAGAGCCAGTGAACGTACCCCAACGCTTGGCTCGTACAAAGGACGTGTTCACATCCATCACCATGATGTATCCCGGACCAGAAGGGCATCCACGAGACTGGTGTGGTGGCAGCAAGGGGTCAGTGAAGAGAGACTACGGGGTGGACACAAGAGGGAGGTCAAGATCTCGACCCCTGATGTGACACACGGAGATAAACAACCGTATGAATGATGGTATCGTCACACAGCCACGCCCCCGTGACGTCTTCCTCCGCTCATGTGACGTCGTCACAACTCCCCCCCCCCCCCCAACCACCACGTGACGTCTTCCTCCGTCTTATCAGCCAGACAGTGGCATATCAAGGGTGGAGGGTCCTCCTTTATCTCCACCATCTTATGTAAAGTACTTCCTAACCCCCCCATCACCCCCCAACACAAAAAAATATGATCACCAACACAATCCTCAACACTACACACCAGGGTCAGTCGTCACCCTCACCAACAACAGCAAGGACCGGGTCTCTCCCTCTCTCCACCACCACCACAGTGGTGGGGATCATCTCCACCACCACAGTGGTGGGGATCATCTCCACCACCACTACAGTGGTGGGGATCATCTCCACCACCACAGTGGTGGGGATCATCTCCACCACCACTACAGTGGTGGGGATCATCTCCACCACCACAGTGGTGGGGATCATCTCCACCACCACAGAGGTGGGGATCATCTCCACCACCACAGTGGTGGGGATCATCTCCACCACCACCACCACAGTGGTGGGGATCATCTCCACCACCACAGCAACACCCACCACAACAGTGCAGCTGTTCGAACCATTCACCGCAAACTGTGTGGCTTAACTACCGTGTGGCCGAGGTGGCTGGACGCCCCTGACAAAGTTAAGAGACGGAGCAGCACCAGTGCAACACCCTCTCACCTCCCGTAACACCCTTAAACAGGTGACGCCATGACCCTTAATCTGACCCTGAGACCTTATAAACACAGCAGTACCAAGGATTCTTAAACCTTATCACACACACACACACACACACACACATCCACAATTTCGCCATCTCGAATCTCTCTAACGCCACCCAGTCTCCCCTCACTGAACCCACGACCTTTCACCCTTGACCCCGTGATGTCAGAGACAAGAGCACGGTCAGGGACTGTCACGGTCATCCCTCGGTTTCAAATACCAAGTGGAAGGTTTCCAACCCCGGCGGATTATATACCACACACGCTACACTGCCCTCCTGGTCCTTAAACAGGTCAGAAAACTGAAAGAAAGTACGTAATACAAGGTCAAAGGTCATGCTAGGTCAGTGGTGAAATGATAAGTCAAATCTACGACCCGTGTTGACCAGGGGAGATACTACAATGCCGATGTCAAAGTCCAATTTACTCTGTCTTTCAACCTACGCCTCAACCATATCATCAAACAGCCTCATCAAAGCTGCTTCTCAAAGTGCCACTTCTCGGGTCCATCGCTCACTATGTCAGAAGTGTCAGTAAGGGGCGTTCTCCACCCTACCGTCCTCAACACACAAGACCTTAATGAGGTGTGGGAGCTACACACGGGATGGCCTGGTCTGGCCACCTCCCTCACCACCTAATTCGATGACAACCATCGACTGTGGCAAGTCTTCCATCCAATCCACCAATGAAAAGAAAAAAGAAACATGGAGAACCTAACCTTCAGCAGGTTCGTCCCTTCAGAGAAGTTAACCCACCATGGTCTGGGGCCAAATATTGAGAAGAAACAAGTACATATGTGCATACTCAAGGAGCGACCTCACACTGGCCACACACACACATACTAAATGGAAAGGATATAACCCACTGTTGGTCCTTCCCTCTAGAACTGATAATGCAATGTGGATCAGGTCCATAAATTGAAAGGAGACTATAGTGAATGAAGGCAATAAATGTCAGCAAATGTGCTATTATAACACATACCCTCCCGCCCCTCCTCAAAGCATATACCTTACAAAGGCAAATCCCTCTGCCACTGGCCAGGTGCGCTATGGCCCACTAGGAATGCACTTTACTCCACTCCCGAGACATTGTGTGAGGCTGAGAGACGAACGCAAACATTTTCTTTGGCCTCCTTCCTCGTCGAGGGGTAAAGAAAGGAAGGGGAAAAACACACACACACACACACACACACACACGTAGGTGCTTCAAAAGCCCTGCCCGACCACCATGAGCATTATGGGGTATACGACGTGAAAGGCCAGAAGGAGGCAGAGCTTCCTGCTAATACATATACCTTTTCCGCCCCGCAGCCCCTTGAAAGACGATCGCCCCGGAGTAGCCACAATGAGACGCTCAACTGCCGATGGCCCGACGCCAGGAAACAGCTTTTATAAACACGCCCACCACGGCCTGGTCAGGAGGAGAGGCGATTCTCTCCGGCTGCGACGGTGGTGTGGGCTGGGGGTTCGAGTCCACGTGAAGGATCGGGTGGGGAGCAGCGGGGTCTCCCTCCTGTGTGTGTGTGTGTGTGTGGTACAGCGGAACGGTTACCCGGAACAAGTGGAATGTGAGCTGAGGAGACACAGTGGCACGGAACGGTGGCTGTCCGTAAGACCCGAGGAAAAAAAACGAGAGATGCAAGTCGTCTGAGCATTCCTAGGTCCCTTCCCTGGACCACCTCTCGTCTCTTACAATGCAGGTCCGGAGTACGCCACCCAACGGAACATTAACAACACTCAAATACAATCCAAAATTTAAGCTAAACACGCAGGTGTAGGGGAGGAAAATGCCACCTGTTCCTCCTCGGGGAGGCCTGAATCCAGCAGCCTTCCATCGCCCAACCCGAACTCAACCAGAATCCGGGACACAAAAGGCCCTACAATCACTCGCGTCCGCTGTACCAAACAATCCGGGACAGATCTACAATAATAAAAAAAAAAGCGTTCCCGCAAATTGAAGGCAAAAAAAAAAGAGGGACCCTGTGAAATAAATCGAAAGAAAAAAAGAAAGGTTGGAGGAGGAGGAGGAGGAGGAGGAAGCCATGGATGCACCTTAATCCCAAATCAATTGAGAGATGTTTTAAAGGGGGGATGGTCGGGCAGCGAGGTCATATAACAGGTAGCTTCTCGCAAGGAATTCCTCACACGTAAAAACTTGATATCATTTGTAATAGAAGGAAAAACCGTTACCATTGTCGGCTGGAAGTAACGAACCCAGGCAGGCAGAGACGGAGGGAGGCGGAGGACTGGATTCGACAGGAGGGAGGGGCTTATAGAGGCTAAACATCTCTGACGTAATGTCTCGTTGGGAAACACCATGCTCAACTGTAAATAGATGAGGAGGGGGGGGGGGAGTTTTTGGGAGTGGGGGTGAGGTGACAGTAATGGCCTGATCATGGAGGGTGGGGGGGAGACGAGGCAACACGTGGTCAGCCAGCGTTACTATTACAGACCCTACTACACCACCTGTAACGAGATGTTACAGCAATACGTTACATGGAAAGTAACGAGATGGGTTTTTTAATCTTGCTCGTGTGTGTGTGTGCTGTGCCTGCTATGTTTACTTATACACTTACACTTAACTTTTACACCTTCCTTCTGTACTTATAACTTAACGTATACTTCTACGACAAGCCATGCGATATGGACGCTGTTTCAAACGAACCCGTCGCATCTCCGTGCCCCGCACTACATCCGACGGGGTCAATTACGAATCAATTACGTCATACAAGACGCAGGATGTCACGTAATACATGGTAGTATATATATATTGCTTGCTTGTATGTTGTACTCCATGACTGATCTATTCCGTTAGAGAAAGCGAGAGATCTGAGTGAACATCCTGGCCTCGTTGTAACGGATTCAATCCACCTCGTTATGACCTGATGTTTACGTGATGTGGTCTTCGATGGTCTTCTATCTACCTCCTACAGCCCACCCGGGCTGATCCCAGGCCGCTGCTGGTCTGGGACGTTGGTCCACCGGGCTGTTGGCAGCCGCGGCTCGCACGCCCACGTAGCCCCCAGAGCCTCGCTATGGTACACTATGTAAATACCCGTCCAGGATATTCTTAAAAAATATAAAACATTCTCTACTGAGCGTCTTAGGGTATTATTAACGTTTCAGAATTCCAGCGAATTTAAAGCTATCAAGTCTTCGAATCGGTACACAGTTAGGCAATCATAACACTCTATTCTTCCCTATCAGTTCTCCTACAAATAATTATTTCCCCCAAGAAATCACGTTACTTTTGTTGGAAAGTAATTTCATTTATTTTTTTCTAAATCGATTGTTTAACTGACGCGCGTCCGATAGAGCCCTTGTGCGTTCGTATGTTGATTCCTAGCGCGCATGATCAAGAGTCCAGCGCATGTGCAGTTACTGTCTGGGCATTAACTGGTCGGTATGAATTGGTATCAACCAATCACAGATCGATAAAGGCCTCCCCAGCCCCACCCTCGGGTTCCAAATCACTTCCGTCTGTGCAGTGGCTGTGATCACGACCACTTCCGGTCCATCACAAGATCTCGCGTCAAAAATATCACGGTGAGGACGGCGAAGTGCGATAATCTCTTCAAGAACACGGGAGTTCCCCCCCTTAATGAGGCGTATTGTGCGAAGCGTAACCAGCCCTGCAGGTAGCGAGCAAACACATTTGGTTCTGTGGCGCAAAGAGTTGTTACGAAGTTTAAGGCGAGGGAGAAGTGTAATACTTATCAAGTGCCGCGTTTGGAAGGGACACTTGTCATGGTGCACCTCTGGAGCTGTGTGGGAATTGATTATATTTGTTAATCATCGGCTCAGTAAGGTCACGGATCCTCATACTGTCGTCATGGGTCTGAACCTCTCCCTCAAAGTAAGACTCGACTGGCGCAGTTTCTCTTCGAAGTCTCGGAACACTGGTTCGACCATCAAAAGCCGGTAGCAGAGGCGCCCTGGTATTGTTGTGGAAATCGACCAGTCGCAGTTTGAAAAGAGGGACTACGAGAGAGAGAGAGAGAGAGAGAGAGAGAGAGAGAGAGAGAGAGAGAGAGAGAGAGGACGTGTTCTAAGTGACACCCGGGTGTCTGGCGGCAGTGAGAGAGGCAGTCCAAGAAGTCTTACGTCATTCCTCTCGTAGAACCCATTGCTCGTAAACTGCCCCAGTGATGCCTCTAATCAAGCAGTTTATACGGTCAGGGACGACCATTGTGTGCGACGAGTGGGCAGCCGACAACGAACAGCCTGGAGAACCACGGCTGCGTACCAGAACCGTGTGACGAACCGCCCCGAGAATTCGGTTAATCCACATAACTCGACTAACCATCGAGCGTTTGTGGAGGGGCATTAAGGAGCGGGTTGAAGTGGCCCGTGCAACAAGTCCCTCTACTTCGAGCAGTACTTGACGTCATCCGTACGCGTTCGCCCCACGCACGAGCTCAGCGTGGAGAGGCTTCTACGCCACTTTTGCCCCACGGCCAGCAGCAAGCTTCAACCCCCACACACACACACTCGGGGAAACAGCGGTCAGTTGCGACGACTTTGTGGAGGACCCTAACTGTGAATCCTGAGGTTTAGGAAGGTAAGCACGTGCACCTGTGCATCGGCCCTGGCTAGGTTAGGTTAGGCCCTGGCTAGGTTAAATTGGGCCCTGGTTAGGTTAGACTGGGACCTAGTTAGGTAAGAATGGGACCTCGTTAGCTTAAATTGTGCCCTGGTTAGGTCAAATTGGGACCTGGGTAGGTTAGACTGGGCCCTGGTTAGGTTGAAATTGTTTCTCCGATGGCTTTTGATGTCTTTTGAACGACTGTGACCTTCATATCCATCGCAAATCATTACGCTTCGTGAATTTCCCCCACCCCAAACGCCGGTTCCCACAAGGGGTTTATCCCATTACCGTTGGATAAAGGAGGGAGGTGGGGGGATATCTCAAAAGGTAGTGATTTGCGATAAAGAAAAGTGATAAAAAAACACACAAAACCATAATTCTACTTTCTAAACAGGTGGATGTCCGCCTCAGTAATTTCACCCACCCATCCTAGAGCAACGAAGACACAACACATTATACAGAAATGGACCAGAAAAAGAATTCGCCTCACATTTACACAGAGAGCAAATCCCAGACTGAGGTAAGTGAGGCGGGAGGCAGTATCGTGGCGTTAAATGGCCAACTCTCCCATCCCAAGCCCTTCGAAGTATGGTGACGACCCTCACCTCCCCGCCTAATGTACTTAGGAAGGGGCGAACGGACGATTTCCTCCAGTGGACATGACCAGCCCAACTGACGCACTTCCTCAATCATGGGGGAAGGGAACTACGGCCACAAACACTCTAATAGATGGGAAGCTTATACCAGGGGTAGGTCTGGACGTGGAGCAATGAACGGGGAGGTAGAGGAGACGAGAGCAATGTACGGGGAGGTAGAGGAGACGAGGGCAATGTACGGGGAGGTAGAGGAGACGAGAGCAATGTACGGGGAGGTAGAGGAGACGAGGGCAATATATACGGGGAGGTAGAGGAGACGAGAGCAATGTACGGGGAAGTAAAGGAGACGAGAGTAATGTATGGGGAGGTAGAGGAAACGAGGGCAATATATACGGGGAGGTAGAGGAGACGAGGGCAATATATACGGGGAGGTAGAGAAGACGAGGGCAATATATACGGGGAGGTAGAGGAGACGAGGGCAATATATACGGGGAGGTAGAGAAGACGAGGGCAATATATACGGGGAAGTAGAAGACGAGGGCAATATATACGGGGAAGTAGAAGACGAGGGTAATGTACGGGGAAGTAGAGGAGACGAGTCGAGGAAAATAATGATCCAAATCTGATTCATATAATAAAGCTTGTGTGTTCTCGCTTCGCCCAAGTACTGGAACAATATCAAACACGTCAGTCGACCATACGCTCCCTGCCTTCATGATGATCCTTCATACCGCAGTGTACGTGGTCGTCCAATCATCCTCCTCCACACCTGAGGACGGTGTTGGAGGATGTCTCGGTTGTTTGGATCATGTGTTGCTGGACGTCGGGAGCCCTTAATTACCCTGGCAGTTAACCGAGTCCGAACATCCAACCCACCACCTCGTTCTTCGCTCCCTCCTTATCCGTAACTGAACCAACGAAACCGCACACTTCCCTCGATGAAGAACCCGACCCTCTAACTCTGCGCTCCGCCATGATCGGCCGAAAAAAGACAGGAAAAAAACGGGATGAGGAAGAGGCAAAACCTATATATATATGTGTGTGTGTGTGTGTGTGTGTGTGTGTGTGTGTGTGTGGTGTTAACAGATGGAGGAACGGACGTGCCGTGAGAGGATGTGCATCGAGTAGCGAAAAACCATGTTTCTGAACATCCGAAGTGTGGAGACTGCGTCCTCAGCGCGCGATGAACACAGGCCTGGTTGTGAAGCCTGGTCACACCTGTGGCGATATCTTTCTGGGGTGTGAGAGAGAGAGAGTGAGGAGCTGAGTGAGAGAAGACTCTTGTGTGAGAGCAAGTTTGAGAGAGAGAGAGAGAGAGAGAGAGAGAGAGAGAGAGAGAGAGAGAGAGAGAGAGAGAGAGAGAGAGAGAGAGAACACAGGAGGAGAACGAGCGACACACACGAGCCGCCACCACACACAGTAGAGCAATCCGCCACAATAACCGCCCTGGTTCGTCAGGTTTCACCGCACGACAACCCTCGTGAACCGCTCGTGTGAACCTCACACCATCCCTCGTGAACCGCTCGTGTGAACCTCACACCATCCCTCGTGAACCGCTCGTGTGAACCTCACACCATCCCTCGTGAACCGCTCGTGTGAACCTCACACCATCCCTCGTGAACCGCTCGTGTGAACCTCACAACATCCCTCGTGAACCGCTCGTGTGAACCTCGCACCATCCCTCGTGAACCGCTCGTGTGAGCCTCACACCATCCCTCGTGAACCGCTCGTGTGAACCTCGCACCATCCCTCGTGAACCGCTCGTGTGAACCTCACACCATCCCTCGTGAACCGCTCGTGTGAGCCTCACCGAAGATGGTTCGGTGTCTGAATCACGAACCCACAAACTGCTTCATTTCTTTTTTCAGTCGTTTAAGAATCTTGTGGTCTGTTACACAAGGAATCGTGTCACAGCACGGACATACTGAGCATAGACCAACATACGAATATCTGTTGAATAATGACTATTGATTAGAATCATAATGTATCATGAAGAGTAGAATATTCATCTACTCATGGGAAGATCGCTGGCCTGCGGGACACGGCCTTAAACAGCCTAACTATCATGAGGAGCAATTAGGTGCTTGGCCCCAGTCAGTAACAACTGTGTGTGTGTGTGTGTGTGTGTGTGTGTGTGTGTGGAATCATAGAGTTATCATCATCATGTAACCCTGGGACGCCTTCTCTTGGGGCTCCTGCAGCTTCGAGACTGCGCTACAATCAGCAGCAGGGAAGGGATGTACTCTCCTTTGAAGTGAGGAGGTCTTCGCCGCAACTGTCCTCCCAAAATACAACCTCGCCTGAGGTTGTCACACGCGGCGGTAAACCCCACAAGCAGAGGGCGGCATCCGGTAACACCTCGTCGTGAAATCTAACCCTACATACCTAACCTAACCCCACACATTGTCCAAACTCGTCGGCTAAACTCACAACATCGCTGACGACCGTAGCTCACGGTCACAATCGTGGGGGTCATGTGTTCCCAGCGATGATGCACATTTACATATGTTTCCCCAGAGACTTTCCGCTCCCGCGAGATCTACGCAGGCCCACAGATTTTCAAAATCCTGCCTCCAATGGCGTCGAGGTTATTCATTATTCAGGCTTTAATCCCTTCCTCCAACACCTGTGGCACAGCTCGCCACGCCTCCAATAAGACGACGAAAACAAGTTGGTTCAATTACGCCATAATTCGTACTTTAGTTAATCAAGCTTAGAAACCCGACATATACAATATTCTCAACATCTTTCTCTTTAAATCTGGTCGAGTTGAGCAGCTACATCATTGACCTACTGATGTACCACTTGCCAGTATGAACACAATCATGGGGGGAAAAGAAGAGGCCTAACGCACACAGTTGGTTCCCCCACCCCTCACTATATCTTCCGTTTGTTCATCGATGACAGCACCTGAGTTGATTACCTATCATTAATGTTATCATCATTACCACACTTTCATTTCCTCCGTGGCGTGTGGCTCCCAGTTGCCACTGGCAGACCGGAGATTGGTCCGGGTCCACACACACACCTCCACGAATTCGGGTCCCACGTACTGTTGTAACAAACGCGGACGTCTTCGCCACGGAACCCAATGGTTTAACAGGTTTCCCCCTCCCTCTCTCTCATCCCCTCCCCCTGCACACGTACTTTATCAAGACTCGGAACTCCTTATCTTGTGAGCGCCCTCACGATTCAACATTGCATACACGTAGCTGCAGATACAACATTCATCAATGCCTTGCAAGACGAAACACACAGATCCCCGGGGAAGGAAATGACACAATCCCTTTAATTTCCTTAGAAACTGATTGTGTAGGGAGTACAAGTGGCTCCAATTCTTGATTAGAGATTAGGTTAGATATGGCTAGATTAAGTTGGCGGTCCAAAGGTTCTTTTCTTTTAATCTAGTCTGTTCACCCATATCTTCTATTTGCCTTACAGCTTTTCCCCACTTTCGTTGAGAATTTACTAATGTAAAACAAAGTCTTTCTTAAGGACACTGGGAGGGAGAATGCCAAAATAACATCCATTATATTTACCGAGAGTCCACATTGTAACCACTGCATAATACACTGACATAGACCCAGTCACTACCTACCATCCCACTTGCGAAACAAACCACTACCACTGGTTACGAATAAATCAGCCAGCAGCAGGCGTTGTCCCAACTGGACAATCACAATCCATCCCTAAGGACAACCCAAGCCTGAGAAAACACACCCTGAAGTGTAGCAACACAAAGCCACACGAGTGACCCGACCAGAGCCGCAGGTGTAACGCGGCACATCACACCACTATACACGAAGCCATATATACAGTGTTATAAACCAAAGGTGCGGCTAATATGGAGATACATGCCCACGCCCTCGATAATACATGGCGAAGCACACACACATACACACAACACACACACACACACACACAAACACCATCAGTCGCGATTATCTACCCCACTACAACCCTGTACAAGGCAGCCTCTCTCTCTCTCTCTCTCTCTCTCTCTCTCTCTCTCTCTCTCTCTCTCTCTCTCTCTCTCTCTCCCGTGGCACGGCTGGACTGGGCTGTGGGCCCTTGACCGTCGCCCGCCACCGTTCCCACATGGACTCAGTATAAACACCACCTGATCTTCCGACACGTCCAGTGCCTCTTGTTGTCAGTGTCGTCAATAAAGATTCGGGAGACGCTAATTCCTGGCCAGCCAGCCACTGGCCACCACACCAAGAGGCAAATCTAAACAGCTCCTCGTGTTAAAACTAACCAACTGATCTACCGTAGATGGATGGACGAGACCAGTAAGGTATCAGATCAGGTACAGGATTGACTGATGGACTGGCGCAATGGAAGCAATTTATGTGAAGTGGGAAAGGTGTGTGGATGGAGACTCTGGCCTTACCTGGCGTGACAACATGTGTAATGTGGAAAGGCAAAAAGCACTTTCGTAAGTGTGGACCCAAGTGCATGTCTCACTTAAACACAATGGATACACGTTATGAACAAGCAAGTGGTTTCACCTTTATGTTCCTGATCCGAGACATGAAGTTGGGAGATGATGATAATGATAGTTTACCTACAAACGCACAGGAAACAATCATTCATCTAAAATCAAATACATTTATCGTGATGCTGTAATCAAAGACCTTTAAGTATCTATAAACCCAGTCTGAAAAATGCTTAACGTTTCGTTTCAAATAACTTGATAAAAATAGAGTAAAAGAGCGATCTAATCTGTTCGTTATGGCTGAGACCAGCAGGTGCTAACAATCACCCTCACATACTGCTTGGGAGCCAGCTGAACAAGGCAAGCACCTGGCTAACTTCTGATCTTGACACCGGAGTAATCTTACACTAACGAGTCTAAATGTGAAGTATAACGAAACCCGACTTGCATATCTCGCCTTACTTGCAGCAATAACATCAGACAGTCACACTAGAGACTGAAATCATAATGATTCATATTATGACCTGGCCTTTAGGTAGGGTTGTGTGGTTTTGCTCGCGTGAATATAATGCACCAGATCCACCTCACGTAAAGGGAAATGTATTCATTAACAATAATAAATAGAGCGTATAAGTCACCATGACATTAATATGTGTGGAATGTCAATTAGTACCAGAACTCAATGCTGAACACCACAAGTCATAGCCTTAATTAAAAGCTAACCTTAACTGACCTGCAACGCTTTGGGAATGATGTGGGACACAATAATTCCCTCCTCCCCCCCACACATCTCCACCAAACCCCCCCTAGCTACATCGAGTCCTGCCATCTTACACCTGGCGTAGAATGCCTAGGGGATAGATTCAAGGCTATCCAGTTCATCCATTCACACCCACACACACGTCTTGCATATCCCTTAAGAAAAAGCTTTTCCAGTTCAGTCGACACGACTCGAGGGCATAGAAAGAGGGGGGTCTATGGTTGACAGAGGTAAGGCCAAGTTGTCCCCACCTGTGGCTTACAGTACTCCAGCAGAGATGGCCCGAGGCGGTACTCACCTGAGACTTCCACTCCCAACACACTTCTTAAAAACTCCTGGCCCGCTTCATATACACTGATTCCACCGCACACCACACTACAGCACCTCCACCCACACACACTCACTATCTCAAACGAGAGGTAATGTAGTCTGTGAGGAGCACGCATCAGGCGTATACGCCCGATATTGTCAAAAGGTTTACAGAAGTGCGGCGCAGCGCACTATCGCACACCCTCCCCGACCACTGCCACAAGTCATTCTGGGGAGACTCCGTCACTGTGCATCGCTCCACACTCCGATGCCACCTACCCCATTTACCTCCCCTCAAAATCCCTTTACTATACCACACCTTCCGCTCTCCATGCTCTCCTCGATCGTTCTATTACACCGTATTTTGATAAGTTTAATGAATGCTAACTAATTTCTTCTATCAAGCGCGAAAACTGAAGGTAAATAGGAAAACTGGCGAGGCGCTCGTGGTAAGGCAGGCCGGGCCCAGGGAGGGAGGCAGGGAGGCAGGGCGGGCGGGAGTGGAGGAGACGGGGAATGAGTAACCACTTGTTCCAGACCTGACTGATCTCCCAAGCATTCATTCTTAATACATTTTTCCACATTCCAGTCAGGTGACCGCCATTCCACCACCTCCGCGGGGAGAACAAGAATAACATCAGGTTAACACGTTGAGATAAAACAATCTTGAGAAGCGCAACACAGGCGAAGAAATGATAAACAATATTTGATAGATCTTTACCGCCCCCATCTGTATCTGCCGTGTTGTTATATATGCATATCTTTTTTTTTTATGTGTGTGTGTGTGTGTGTGTGTGCCCAGCAGTTTCACCCAGCCGGAACCAGAGGTCGCTTCGGTGCACCAGAGAAGTTCAGGGTAATCCTGTTGGTCTACAAATCTTCACAAGGAATCCAAAGCACCTCAGAGGTGTGCGATTCTCCAACCACCCGCCAGCCATACTACCCCCGCGAACCTCCATACACAGCCGTCTGCGGAAGCATGACTTCATCTCGTCGTCTGTGATCTACGTCAGCACGCACGTTTACCTTCGTGATAATGACTGGTAAAGCATCTAAGGTAGTGAGTGCTGAGAGAAGAGGAGGGGCGAGTGTTGATTTAAGTACGAGTATACGTGAGGATGTCGAGGTCGGCCAAGCCCAAGTCCGCGCCAACGGAGGAACATGAACTCAGGTTATGCCCAGCGGATGCCCAGCCAAGAGAGAGAGAGAGAGAGAGAGAGAGAGAGAGAGAGAGAGAGACGCACCCGGCCGGCCCCCTCCCCTACCTTAAGTCCCCCACTAACATCACACCCTCCAACCACACTCCCTCAATCTCTACTACACCCTTCCTTATCAAAAAAAAAAAGGTGCAAAATACAAACGTAAATTGAATACTGGAACTGCGAAACCCAACTTTCTCCACGTCGAGACAGAGCTACGCCCAAGGTGTTTATATATATATAATGTTATTGGTTCAGTCAGTCCCCCCCACCCCATCCCCTCTCTCTCTCCCCCCACCCGCACCCAAACCCTCCCACTACACTTCTTCCCCCCACCACCACTACGACCCTCCCACACACTCCTCTCCCCTGCGCTTACCCGGTCACGCACTCGAAATTTTTACGCCAGATTCCGATGAGCGAGGAACTTTCCCTTGACCAGTTCAACAGTCGACTGGGAACTTGGAGAACTGACTGAATGTTTTTCGTTACGGGATTTCAGCGAGTGTTTCCCTCATGGACGACGAGGAAAATTAGCTAACATTAAGGGAATAAATTACGTTTAAATCCTTCAAAGCCACTTCGCTTACCGACGTAATCAAATTCATTTTGTAATTCGGAAGAAAAAAAAATTATTTTGCGAGATATGATTTGTGCCAAGGTAAATACAAATCTCAGGAGGTTATTACCTTAAATTTGAGAATTTGATCCAACATCAGTTCCGTGGAGCAGTGGACCTTCTCACGCCCCGTAACTCGTACAGGTTTGTGTTCGAGACTTTGAAAGAGCAGCCAGCTCACAGCTCACCCGGCTGATCATCCTCCCCATGGAGCTGTCCCGTAATTTGGTACCTGGCGTAGGTTGGGTGTATCATCTTCCTGTCTCCCGCAGCGCTCAGGAAGCCATACACGTCCACTGAGGGGGAACACAGAGTGTGGTGATGTACATATTTACGTGTGTGGAGTGAGTGCAGGATAGTCTAGGAATCGGGTTCGTTGTCCATAACACAGAAGTTGAGAATGAGGGAATCTTGACGAATCGGTGTTTACTTGTCGAGGTGAGTGGTGTCCAGTACGCGGACGAGAAAGCGTCACTCGCACGTGTCTAGGGAGTGTGGTTTCTGACGAGTGTACGTGTTCACGACTGTGCTAGGAGGGGGGCGTTTGTTTCGTGCTTATCGGGCTATTACACAGAGGATATGTTTCGTCTGTGTTGTGATCGTCAGGGAAGGGATCATCTTTTCGTGAGGCCAGCTGAAGCGAGAGGTCTGCGGTGAGCTTTTTATTTGAGATTTTATTTATTTGTGGGGTTACAGGGGCTGGGACGATACATACAGAGGCCAGGGGTGGGGTGGGTGGTGCTGAGCCTCTAGCCCAGGAGGGGATAGGTTAAAAGCTTTGGCGGCACCAAACAGCCTGGTTGACCAAGCCCTCAGTAAGGAAGGCGGGTCACAGACCAGGCACCGGGGTTAGAAGGAAGCCCCCCCACACACCAGCTGAAGGTGTGGTGACGGAAGGGAGCATGTAGGCAACTAGGTATTTACTCTTCCATTCTCTGTCCCTACCACTACAGACAACCTCATCCTCCCCCATTTCAATACATCTCCCCACACATCCCTGACTCCAACCTCACCTAGTCCACTACATCTCCCTACCGACCCCTCCCACTCCATCCTAACCTCATTCCACTATATCTCTCCACCCATCTATCCCACTCCAATCTAACCTCATTCCACTATATCTCCCCACCTATCTATCCCACTCCAATCTAACCTCATTCCACTATATCTCCCCACTTATCTATCCCACTCCGACCTAACCACATTCCACTGTACCTCTTCACCCATCCCTTCCAACCCAACCTTCCCCCACTCCACTCTAACTCCCTCACTCATCCCTCCCATTCCATTACAGACCTCCCCCCCCCCCTCCCATCCTTACGAGGCATAGCGACGTTACATTATGGTAATAAGATTAGTCTGTTCAGCCCCAGGATCTCAGGCTCGCCACCACTGCTCGCTGTGCCACACCAACGCTGTGCCACAGTGCCTCATCCCCTCTGTATTTCCCAGTGTACACCAACAACTTCTTTACCAGCCCTTCACCTTGCGACCCCCTGCCAAGTGGCAGGACAGGATTCGAATCCTCCTCGCCCAGAGATAAACCTTTATCATGCATAAAAGATAAGTGAGACACAGATTACACAAAGCTATTAAATCCCAAGGTAAATGATAAGAGTAAAAGAAAGTATACGAGGTGGTTGAGAGCCGTAAAGAATAATAAAACCGGATGAAACAGATGGACCCAATAATATAGTCTGCCCCTTATGACTCCACTATAGACAGGGTACTTGTCAAATACTTCTATCTATCCTCAACTTGTAGAAAACGGGGAGGAGGTGGACGACCATCGAAAACGGAGGGTTGGACACGGCGAAGACACGGAGGAAGGACATTGCACTGAGGAGACAGATTCCTGTGTTATGAAGGAAAACCAGACATGCTCGAGGCCTCCCAGACGTGTGAATTTAGACTCTTACCAGCATGATTGGCTGTGCAGGCTGGCTGGCTGGCTGTTCAAGGACTTACCTGTAAACAAAGGTTCGATGTTAGTGTTTTGCAAACAAGTGGGAAATGATAGTAATCAGAAACACACACACACACACACACACACACACACACACACACAATTATATATATGCTAAATAGTTCACTCCTGTTTGTAAACTAATTATGTGCGAAGTACTATCTGAGAGTAAGAAGGGCATAATGAACTATATTACTTTTTCTTTTCAAAGGACGTAATATCTAAGAGATATCATTCTAATATAACCCACATTGGTAGCAAATGATAATTGCTCTCCACACATGAGCTTGTTTGCCATAAACCTTGTCCAGACAAGTGATTTCAGGAAGTCAATAGTATATATATATATATATATATATATATATATATATATATATATATATATATATATATATATATATATATATATATAATTTCATACTATTTGCAATTTCCCGCGTTACCGAGGTAGCGTTAAGAACAAAGGACTGGGCCTTTGAGGGAATATCTTCACCTGGCCCCCTTCTCTGTTCCCTCTTTTGGAAAATTCAAAAAAAAAAAAAACGAGAGGGGAGGATTTCCAGCCCCCCCGCTCCCTCCCCTTTTAGTCGCCTACTACGACACGCAGGGAATACGTGGGAAGTATTCTTTCTCCCCCATCCCCAGATATATATATATATATATATATATATATATATATATATATATATATATATATATATATATATATATATATATATATATATATATGAAACCTGTTGCAAGAAACAGGCCGGTAGACAAGGGCCCACAGACAGAGCTGCGGGGGTAGAGTTCGGCCCCCGAAACCAACTAAGCGTAAATATGAACCTTCACCACAGCCCATCCCTGAACATATCATTACCAACACATCCTTAGAGAATTGCCATGATTTTCCCTGAACCAATGCACTCCCACGTCAGATCACCCCAGTATCTCTGGGGAGAAGAGAGGAATGTTAATCTCCCAGCTCCTCCTTCAGTCAGATCAGAAAAGACGCCTCGTTTAAAAACCTTTAAGAAAAAAAATTCTACCCGCCAGTTTTTCCCTCCGTTTACAATAGCATGAACGAACCCTTCAATATGCCGCCATTACACTGATCTGACGTTAATTATCGTAATTATCGGCCTCTCTCTCTCTCTCTCTCTCTCTCTCTCTCTCTCTCTCTCTCTCTCTCTCTCTCTCTCTCTCTCTCTCTCTCTCTACCCCGGCCATACGCATTAGAAACCTCCCTCCTCTATATCTACATCCCATTAAGTGCAATTAAGCCAACCCTCTTACGCCATTAGATTAACCCTCCCCCCCCCCCCTCTCTCTCTCTCTCTCTCTCTCTCTCTCTCTCTCTCTCTCTCTCTCTCTCTCTCTCTCTCTTCTTTAGCACTCACTTACACTGCACTTATAACCTCCATCCCTCCCTCCAAACACACACACACACACACACACACACACACACACACACAAAGCGATACACGTGCACACCAGGACCCCTCAATGGCTGGTCTATGATGGGATTACGGGACACGACGAGACCCTGTCTTATCCCAGCGACGCGATCCCCCTCCCTTGACCCCCCGCCAACCATCCATCACTCCAATCGTTCTGTCTTGAGCTTCTTTTCCTCCTTTCGTCTCGAGGGAACCCAGGCTCTTCCCGGGTTTGTACCGTCGGGAAATACTCAGGTGTGTCTGTATCACCATTTTCCTTCAAGTCTCTGCCTTACTCTTTTTTTTTGTCCTGGGCACATGGGCGGCAGTCGGCCCACATCCAACTCAGGTGTTGTTCATCCACCTCTCAGGGCTGATCGATAGATAAGGTGCCTGGTGTGTGTGTGTGTGTGTGTGTGTGTGTGTGTGTGTGTGTGTGTGTGTGTGTGTGTGTGTGTGTCCATACATACACAGGAGTAAAGACATGGTACATATATACAAGGTTGAGAGACAGGATTCTAACCGCTGCCATCCACATGGCTATCTCACTTCCCCAACCACCTTACAAGGACTTGACTAGATGTGTGCTGGCCAGGCGTTAGGCAACCAATTGGAAAATAGCTGTATAATATCCATACCCCACAGCATCTGCTTACTCGCCTGTTACATCCTGCAAACGACATACTCGCTTAAAAACACGCCATTCATTTCTTTTTCATCTATTCAATGAGGCAACCATTTAAATAAAGTAATTCTGTCCCTTTCCCATCCCATCCCCATCCTAACACGTGCCCCAGCATCATTCCCAGCGTGTCCTAACAGCTTGGTAAGCCTTGTACAGTCGACCAACCAACCGTCCCTGCCCTGAGTGAGGCCATAAGTTCGTGGTTGATGACCATGAAGGAAAGAAAGAAAAAATGTTTTCTCGCGGCTGTTATCAATACTGGCGGATCGCTCCGTCCTTCAAGCAGCCCTGATGTTCCTGCATCTATCCCGGGACCTATCCCACCGTCCCCAGGACTATCCCACCGCCATCTGAACTGGGACGATCCCACCTACGTCTACCCTGGGACCTCCCACCACCTATCCCGGGACTATCCCACCAACACCTAACCCAGTGACAGGGCCGAATAAGTGCCATTCATCTCACCCCGACGCGTCACCTACATCGGTTATCATCTGGGATGGGGGACATCCCAACTCCATCTATCCCTGCGCTACTATCCCCCAGCATCATCCCAGACGGCGCTACCCCCCTCCAATCCCCTGATCCCGTCTTAATCACGAGACGGTTTCTGGGACGGGTTTTTGAGACAGAAGAAGACCACTTGAGGTGGGCAGAACCAGTTTGCCCAACAAGCGATCATTCCATGTGGGAGGGTTATTACCCACTACACCATCAACATGCTTTATGGGGGCCACTGGCAGGACCGGGATGGACCCTGGGAGCTGGGACAACACTGGGAGGGAGCCCTGGGAACACAGAGGCAGCGTTGGGATGGTGATCTAGGAGCCAGGGTAGAGGTTGGATGGCGCCCTAGGAGCCGGAACAATGTTGGAATGGAGTCCTGGGAGCCGGGACAGAGTTGGGATAGTGCCCTAGGAGTAGGGACAACACTGGGAGGGAGCCCTGGGAACAGAGGCAACGTTGGGATGGTGGCCTAGGAGCCAGGGCAGAGGTAAGATGGCGCCCTGGGACCCAAAGCATTGGTGGGATTTAAACGCTGGGACCCAAGGCAGTTAAACAGAGCGACTCATCCTACGTGATTGTACTGTGTATGTGTGTTTTGTCCATAACTAATATATATATATATATATATATATATATATATATATATATATATATATATATATATATATATATATATATATATATATATATATATATATTTTTTTTTTTTTTTTTTTTTTGCATGTTGCCTGACTCGAACGCACCCGATTTACATTTGGGTAGTCACTTGTTTATAAAATAGCGTCCGAGCTACGTCTCTTCGTTGTATATCAACCGATTATTATACTTCTTTCTTGTATCTCCCTTGATGTGATTATTACACGAAAGCGCACTTGGGAACTTATCGTGTTTCATTTCCCCGAGGACTCCTAGTGTGTGTGTGTGTGTGTGTGTGTGTGTGTATATATATATATATATATATATATATATATATATATATATATATATATATATATATATATATATAAAGTACAAAAATGGCTACGGCTGTCACAAAATCTTTGGGAGAGGAAAACAAAGACACAAGAGCCGACACCAGCAAGGCCAGGAGGCGGCGACCCGTGGTTTTATTTGGGCAATAACAATGACTGTGGCGACCTCGTAGTCAAATATGCCTGGCGCCCGCACCAATATTGGGGCGACGACGCTCTGAATGGTCGCTAGGCACTGGCAAGGCAAGGCGTGGAAGGAGGAGGAGGAGGAGGAAGAAAACACAAGAGGAGAGGGACGAGGGTGAGGAGAGATGGAACAGAAGAGGATATGAGGAGGGGTAAGACAGGGGGTGGGGGTCTGGCCGTAGAGAGAGAGAGAGAGAGAGAGAGAGAGAGAGAGAGAGAGAGAGAGAGAGAGAGAGAGAGAGAGAGAGAGAGAGAGCATACGCTGCAAGTACGACAGGACTGACAGACACACACACACACACACACAGCCTGGTAACAATGAGACTCCCCCCTCGCCCCCACTAGGAGGGCGTCCAGGTACCCGATATTACCTGCTGGTCTCTGGGCCTGGTGTTATACTGAACAGAGGCGAGAGGCCGTTAACAGCACTTGCCCCCTCGCATCTCTGCTTTGTACCGTCGTGCTCGTATGGTTGAACCCCTTTGGGCACGACGGTACGACCACATGGATTTGATGGTCTGGCCCTTTGTATCTGATCGTATCGTCGTGCTCAGGGATCGTACAGTTGTACACAAGGATCGTACAATCGTGCTCAAGGATCGCAACATCGTACCGTCGTGCTCACGGATCGCACCGTTGCGCGCGAGAGTTTTAACTGCCTTGTCATTTGTGACCCGCGCCATGAGTCACTCCACCGCAGTCGAGCCTGGAGAAGCCAGTGGTGTGTGAAGTGTACAGGGTCATGTGGTCCCGATGCGTAATGGTATGATTATGGTCATACTCCTGACCCCGGGTGACCCCTCTTCTGCATGGGAGACCATGGGAAGGACAGATAACGCAAGACCTGATGGTCTATGACCAGGTTATCTGCTGGAGGACAGTACATGGGAAGGACAGATAACGCAAGACCTGATGGTCTATGACCAGGTTATCTGCTGGAGGACAGTACATGGGAAGGACAGATAACGCAAGACCTGATGGTCTATGACCAGGTTATCTGCTGGAGGACAGTACATGGGAAGGACAGATAACACAAGACCTGATGGTCAGTTACGAAGTTCTCCGTTGGAGGACAGTAGTCTGTATAAATGCAGACAGCAGGAAATCAGAATGCCCCGTCACTGAAGATGGACACAGGATAGTAAAGTGGAATGCTCCTCCCCACCAACCATGACAGACGAAGACAGGAGAGTAAAGCAGAAGGCTCCTCCCTACCAACCACCATAGATGGAGACAGGTTAGTGAAGCAGGATGATCTTGAGGTGAGGTGAGCACTACAGGTGTGTGGAGTGTGGGTGGTAGGGGGCAAGAGTGGGTTGTGTTTAAACGTCCCAAGGTGAAGGTTGGCGGGTGGGTTCCGCTTACCAACTGACGTCCGAGGCCCAACCAGACACCCTCCTTGCAGCGCGACCGACGGTGTGCGGTTGCCCAGGTAAGGATCAGTGGACCGGTGTCATCCCCTTAAGTCTCGAATCATCTCTCCTGCCCACAGTTACATCTGGCATTCTCCTGTGTGCCCCATGATTAAACCAGCTATTGGCAGTAGCATCTCGTGGGTTCCCGAAGCCTCACTGGCCGAGATTCTATGCAGTCCAGACCCCATGAAATTCCCTATACTCGCTGGCAAGAGCCTCCTCACTTTTGAAAGGCTGCGAATAATGACAAGATTATGACAATATTATTCTTTTTTCTCTTGGACTCTACTTACAGCACTTTTCGCTGCACTTATCTTCCGGTACCTACTGCACTTACACTACAAAATACTTTACGCGGAAATACCCCCCCCCCCCCCCCCCCCCCGTCTCAAGTTTTGCGTCAAGGAAGCACACTGTACGTGATGACAAGATCTCTGAATAGATCAGGGCTTGATCTGAGTCAGTACCAGCCGGAGAAATATCCCTCAATCTTTTCGGGTTCAGCGTGTCTTCCTCCAGTAACGGGCGAACTGATGTCACGCCAACATTCTAGTCTATAAAACCCAAGTCTCTCGAGCGAAA
Organism: Panulirus ornatus; assembly: GCF_036320965.1. Taxonomy (NCBI): domain Eukaryota; kingdom Metazoa; phylum Arthropoda; class Malacostraca; order Decapoda; family Palinuridae; genus Panulirus; species Panulirus ornatus. Next base: position 2,951,449 of record NC_092230.1, on the reverse strand, counting down.
AAGATTATGGGATCATATCTATTTTTGCCTTCCCTCGTCTTGACTGCGCGCACGATCCATCCTGTCGTCATTAAACGCTGCGCTCCTAAAACAAAGTTGCGAAAGATGAGGTCAAGTCACGTTCCGACTGCAGGAGGCAAGATGATAGAGAGTTGAGTTAAAGACATTGGAATGATGATGCGTGATGCGTCGAACAACACAAAGGAACTGTCGGATCTGTGAGGATGACATGTTGGGTACTGAGAACTTTCAAAACGAGGGAAGCGAGACCTGTGATGACACACGGTCTAAAGTACTTGCTCTGTCTCAGTCTCTGTCTCTCTCTCTCTCTCTCTCTCTCTCTCTCTCTCTCTCTCTCTCTCTCTCTCTCTCTCTCTCAATTGGAATATTGCTCTGTGCTTACATCACACAATACAGCTGGAGAAACAGCTGAGCTAAAAGACGCTTAGAGGTCCTTTTACCACCCGCATCGATTCGGTTAAACATCTGACTGACTGGGATGGCTTTAAAAGGCCTAAAATTGTACTCGGCCAGTACACGCGCGAGATGCACAACAGTATAAACACAGAAAGTTGAGGAAGCTTTGGTCCCATACCTGCCTAACAAAGAAAATTCCTTGCTGGAATGACGACCTGGGTAGAATGTGCATATATGGTGGAGCAGAAATACTGTGCGAAACGCGAAATATGAGTGGGTCCATGTCTGTTTGATCTGCTACCAGGCCTATATAAAAAATCTAACACTACTGGAAAGCTTTCGATATCTTGGGAATGGCGTTGGACACCATGTGTAATGTTGCTCTGTATACCAATGATAATGTATGCCATGCGTCACGTACAGCTGTATGCCACTGCTAATGTATGCAACGCGTACTGTAGTGTTGCATGCCCGGGGTTATGTATGCCATGCGTGCTGCAGTGTTGTATGCCCTGCGTCATGTATGCCATGCGTGCTGTAGTGTTGTATGCCCTGCGTCATGTATGCCATGCGTATTGTAGTGTTGCATGCCCGTGGTTATGTATGCCATGCATCATGTAGTGCTATATGCCTCCGGTAACGTATGCTATCCGTACTGTAGCGTCGTATGCCATAGGAAATGTTGTGTATCATGCATACCGTAGCTGTGCGTGCCGCCAGATTGTATGATACATGTATATTCTTTGTGGTATACCACTGTATGCATTCAGTCATGGCATACTGAATGATACTGAATGATCTACAATTAACAGTATATTCACACCGCTATGGTCTGATTCTGTCACTATGTGTGTGTGTGTGTGTGTGTGTGTGTGTGTGTGTGTGTGTGTGTGTGCTTGCAGTTAACTATTTGTACTGTGCCTTGAGGGGGTTCTACACTCGTGGGGCCCCATATCTTGAACTTTTCTCCTATCATACAGCGTTTTAAACCTCAGTATGCTGTCTCCACTCACAGTTCCATCATTGAGTTTATTCCATTGGTCCACCAGTCTTATGCTAATAACGTAACTCCTTCTATCATTTCTTGTATGGCTCTCTCATACGTTTTTTTTAATGACCTCTAGTTGACCTCTGGTTGACCTCTACTTGACCTCTAGTTGGTCTGTAATTGCATCTCTCGCATGAACGCTTACAACGGACGTCACCACAATAGCTTGGAGACTAAACGGGTTGTGATCAATTCGCCCCTTACTCTCCTCTCTTCCACTGTAAGCAAATGTATGGCCACTAACCTCTCACTGTAACTTTGTTATTTCAGGAATCGTCTTTGTCGCTCTTTGTGCTTCTTTAAACGTGGTTGACAAAACTGAAAGGCATATTCCAGTCTGTGTTCCCATACACACTGTCGATAGCATACTGAATGTCTCCTTATCTACGTGTAGTCAAAAACAATTCTACCATTTCCCAGCAGAGAATGTGTCTCCTTTACCGTTCTCCCGACGTGGTTTTCTGGCGAGAGGTAAGGTACAATGTCAAGGACCAAGTCCCTCTCACACACAGATCCCCATGGCTTGTTCCATGCAAGATTAGATCATATTCGTCTTGAGCCAGAGGGAGAGGTGGGTAGGGAGGTGCCCTCTGTTTTGCTATCCTGTTCCTGCCACAATTTTTGGGTCACTACCTCGTTATGGACAATCAGGTCTCCTGTTCTCTGTCCTTCCCATTGTACTCGCGTGCACATCCAAAGCCTTTCCCTTCGCTGTGTCACAAACCAATTACTTTCCATTTGCCCGGGTTGAATTTCATCAGCTATGTACCACACCATTTATAGAGCTTATTTAAGTCCCTTTTATAAGCTGATGAGACCCTCGTCAATTGTCTAATTTCGTGATCCCAACAGCATCATCTGCAGAACACGGTCATGTCTGAGTCCAAGCCTTCTGGCAAATCATTAATATAGATCAAGAAGAGCAACGGTTCCCGGACCGCGCCTTGGGGCACGCCACTGGTCACCCCCAACCCCACTGTGAGACTGCTCCTCTGTCACATAACCTCTTCTACCTTCATCTATCATTGAAGGAAAATCCCCTTTATGCCTGCATGAAACAACCCAACATCTTTGTGTGGACGTGTGTAGCGGCGGTGGGCCTGGGGGAGGGGAATGTTGAGTGTGTAGTGAGTGTGTAGTGAGTGTGAGTGTGGTCGCCGGGCTGTGAGAACCAGCTGTCCCTCCCCTCATAACCAATATCCTGCCACAACCGACCATCCTCCCCTGCCTGCACCACCTGTTGTGTTGTCCTGGCTCGCCACCTGCCTCACCACCCTACCTACCAACCTACACCTGCCTCACCACCCTACCTACCTACCTACCTTACACCTGCCTCACCACCCTACCTCCCTACCTATATACACCTGCCTCACCACACTACCTCCCTACATACACCTGCCTCCCTACACTACCTACATACCTACCTACACCTGCCTCACCACCCTACCTACCAACCTACACCTGCCTCACCACCCTACCTACCTACCCACCTACACCTGCCTCACCACCCTACCTACCAACCTACACCTGCCTCCCCACACTACCTACATACCTACCTACACCTGCCTTACTAACCTACCTACCAACCTACACCTGCCTCACCACCCAACTTACCTACCTACCTACACCTGACTCACGACCCTACCTACCAACCTACCTACCTACACCTGCCTCACCACCCTACCTACCAACCTACACCTGACTCACCACCCTACCTACCTACCAACACCTGACTCACCACCCTACCTACCTACCTACCTACCAACACCTGACTCACCAACCTACCTACCTATGTACCTACGTACACCTACCTCACCACCCATACCTACCTACCTACCAACACCTGACTGGCTCGTCAACCCCGCCCCCCTGGAGTGCACTGAATATCAGCTGTATTAAAGCTTCCTCGGCCACACCTGCCACGGGTCAGCCTGCTGAGCCCCTTCAGCAGGACGGCGGTACGACCCTTGAGCACGACCCTTTGGGTCAAGCGGGGCCTGGTCGCTACGGGAGAAGGGAAGGTGTTGATGGGAGTCTGTGAGCTCAGCCCAGCCTGGCTTGGTTACTCCATTGGGCAGTTCTGATACCCATTCCCTCAAAATGGTGTCCATCGAAACGCGTATCTTTCGTGTCTCCTCCCTTGAAGTGGGTACAGTACGAGCGCTAACTACCCATCACACGAGTTAAGGTGTTTGTCTGAACCATCCAACAGACTATGGCCTTAGTCAATGAGAGAACTCGGGTACATATATATCCAGCGAGAGCTTGTGTGTGTGTGTGTGTGTGTGTGTGTGTGTGTGTGTGTGTGTGTGTGTGTGTGTGTGTGGTTTTAAAATCATCACGAACACTTGAAGATGATGTTGACGATTTGTTTTTCGATTGGTGATTATAAGGAGATAGAGACGGCCTTAATGACCTTGGCAGTTGATAGGTCTACAGCAATTACTTGATAGAGGCGGCTTTAATGACCCTGGGAGATGATGGGTCTACAGTACAATTAACCACCCCACCATCTGGGAGTGTGACCCTGAGACCAGACTGGTTTATGGCAAGGTGTATTAATCTCCTCTCCTCAGTAGAGTAGCTGGGATCTATCCTTCATAAGTCATGAGAGTGACTGTGTGTCTGTCTGTATGTCTGTGAGTCAACGGAGGGAAGAGGTTGAGGTCTGCCCGCCTCAGTGTATGTCCCTTAACAAATGCAGGATGGAGGAGGAATGATTCATTTGGGGGTACTGGTTGTGGTGTGTTCAATACATGGTGGCCTCAGCTCACCCCTGTTTTCTGTTATTACTCAACTGTCCATATCTATATAATCACTGCCCCATCCTGTACTGTGTTTGTATCTGTGTCACTGAATACATGGGAGCCCTTCAGCCCACCTCTGTAACTTGCCTCACACTCACCTGTACTTCTGTAACTCGATACGCCCCCAGCCAGTCGTGTGCCTGTATTGTTCTGGCCCTCACCACAGCACGTGGGAAGGTAAACGGAGATTAAACTCGATATAAAAATCAGGATTTCATTAATATCGATCCAGCCATGCATGTGGGAACCAGTATCTCGAGAGCAGCAGAAGCCAACTGCTCTGTCTGCTCCCTAACCACGTAACACTGTCTCATCTCTACCTAACCACTGAACACTGTCTTACCCGCATGTATATCCTCTCCCTAACCACTTACCACCTTTCTCAACCCTTGTAAATCCTCTCCCCAACCACTTAACACCTGTCTTGTCCCATGTACACCCTCTCCCCTCTACCAATCACCCCCAGTCACCTCTATAATCTTCCCACTCTCCCCTAAGACCTGCCTCTCCCCCTCACCTCCCCTATATTCATCCCGTGACATCTCTCGTTCATTTCCTCCACCTCCTGACCATATCTTCACCCATCCTCCCTCCCAACCTTCACAGATATGTCTCACAGTCACCACCTTTTAGAGTTATCTCTCCCTCCCCTTTCCACCCGTGTCCTTTCTGTCACCCATCGCCCCCTTCCATCACCCTTCAGTCCACTCGGGCCCCCTTCCATCGCCTGTCACACTGCACCCCTCCACACCATTCATGCCATAAAACATGTTCAGACACACCCCAGGGGAGCCGAGGGCCAATCAAATTACCCGCCATTGTCCTCTGGCTCTGGCTATGGCCCTCTGGGGGCTTGGGTTCTGGCTATGGCCCTCTGGGGGCTCGGGTCTTGGCTGTGGCCCTCTGGGGGGCTTTGGCCCTTTGGGGGATATGGTTCTGGCAATGGTCCTTAAGACATGGCCAAGGGTCAGAGGTTATACTGAGTACGAGGCATCCTTGGCGGGAGGTGAAAGGAGTGTGCGTGTGTGTGTGTGTATGTGTGTGTGTGTGTGTGTGTGTGTGTGTGTGTGTGTGTGTGTGTGTGTGGGCGAGGGGGGGGGGCGACTAGCAGACCAGGACACAGAGAATCAAGTGAATCCTGACGCTTACGCCTGGAAGGTCGGCTTGTGACCAGGCTGTTCCCAGCAGCCACTAAACAGTCTCTCTCTCTCTCTCTCTCTCTCTCTCTCTCTCTCTCTCTCTCTCTCTCTCTCTCTCTCTCTCTCTCTCTCTCTCTCTCGTCAGCCCTGCCATCCTGTGGCTCAGTCTCGCCCCCTACATTCTCAGCCCTGGTAGGGAGGATGGTGTCTACCCAGACACACGTACCGCAGCTTGTAATTACATGTGTACGGGGAGGGAGTTCTACACTGGTGGGACCCCATCTCTTGTACTGTACGGGGAGGGAGTTCTACACTGGTGGGACCCCATCTCTTGTACTGTACGGGGAGGGAGTTCTACACTCGTGGGTCCCCCATCTCTTGTACTGTACGGGGAGGGAGTTCTACACTCGTGGTGCCCCATCTCTTGTACTGTACGGGGAGGGAGTTCTACACTCGTGGTGCCCCATCTCTTGTACTGTACGGGGAGGGAGTTCTACACTCGTAGTACCCCATCTCTTGTACTGTACGGGGAGGGAGTTCTACACTCGTAGTACCCCATCTCTTGTACTGTACGGGGAGGGAGTTCTACACTCGTGGTGCCCCATCTCTTGTACTGTACGGGGAGGGAGTTCTACACTCGTAGTACCCCATCTCTTGAACATTCTCTACTATCATACAACATTTCAAACTTTAACATGTCGTTTGTATTCATACGTCTTCAGACATACTATTTCATTCATCCACAACTCATACCATAAAAGAACCTTCTCACATTTTTTAAACAAAGTTCTAGCTTACTTTTAAGTTCTGTCCTCTGGTTTTTCTCCCCTCACATCTCTCGAGAAACTGTTCGCTGTCTACTTCATCGATCTATCTCAAAAAAAAATTCAAGATTATGATCAGGTTGCCCCTCACTCTTCTCTCCTTCAAGGTGGGCAAATCTAAGGATTCTAGCCTTTCTCTAGAAACAGGTCCTTGTCGAGGATGGGGACAATGTCGGCTCTGGCGTCCTTGTCGGCGGGATAGGAAGAATGTCGACTCCCCAAGTCCTTTTAATCCACAGAATCCTGGAGTTGGTTCCTTACTGGATGATAATCATACTGAGTCCTTCTTTCACTGTCTTTCACCCTCATTCCCCGACACTGGCCGAGGTCGAACTTCACCAACCGTTATCTCGACCATCTACCAGACTCATGGAGTCGATGATGACTATCTTACCAGCGGGTCCAATGGCCAGCGTGCCGGCCTGCCGCCAGTTAGGACTGGGTTCGAATCCCACCCTCCCACTAGCCTTTGCCCACAGGTAAATCGTTATCTTCCATCACCCCACATATCAGGTTACCTAGGTATGAGGAGCGATATAATATATATATACATATATATATATATATATATATATATATATATATATATATATATATATATATATATATATATATATATATATATTATATGGGGGACCGTCAACCTAGCGCCAGAGGACACTGCTATGCCACACAAACATGAGAGAGAGAGAGAGAGAGAGAGAGAGAGAGAGAGAGAGAGAGAGAGAGAGAGAGAGAGAGAGAGAGAGAGAGAGAGAGATCCCTTCCCAAGTATTCTGGCCAGCCTTGGGCAGGGCGCGAGGGAGTCCCACTTGGTCGTCTCCAGCACACAGTGAGGGAACAAGAGACGCCTCTGTTGCCTGGAGGCGCCAATAGCAAGAGCAACAGGAGCAGCAACAGACGTACCCTGGGGGATGGTGACGGCGCAACACACACACACACACACACACACACACACACACACACCCTACATCAAACTACTCACAACCATCGACTCACTCGATACTTTCCTCATACTTTGGATGCATGAGGCACTTGGGTTACCTACTGTGATGTCCCGTTATGAGTTAACTATAAAGTAATAAAAAAAATATAAGGAACTTGATTTGTTACAACTAATATGTCAAGATAAACGTATCTATCTATCTATCTACCAGCAGTAGGGTGGTCAGATGTGGGGATCTGATAGTAATAATACCTTCCCTACCTTTAACTTTCAATCTATTCAGTTCTAACGTTTAGTTGAGTTTGTCTTCCTAGTAAAGTATTAACTTGTGGAGGAAGGGACGACCTGGGGAGGCCTTCCAATATATTCAGGACATGTCTTATATTTCCCCTACTTTTTTTTTCTCTGTTCGTTGGTACGTACATACGGTCAGTCCAGTTCAAACGCTTTTCATCCTGATTATTCAAAGGCTTGATGAAACAGACACGAGCGTTTTCCCAGTCCAGGAATACCTGCGTGTCTCTGTGTGGTGACGTTAGCTCAAAACAACAGTCCAGCGGAGAGAGAGAGAGAGAGAGAGAGAGAGAGAGAGAGAGAGAGAGAGAGAGAGAGAGAGAGAGAGAGAGATTTAAGGAGCGTTACATCGCTAGTTTTGCTCTGTCTTCGTTCTTCGCAGGTTCTCAGTCCGTACCCAGCCGTTCATCACTACCAACTGATCGACAGTGACTCAGTTTGCCCGGGGTGGGGTTGGGGGGGGGGGGTGTCCTACAAGACTGAGATGATCGGACATGACGTCACGCGCATGTCGTCTCTCACCTCACAGTCACTCCTGCTTCCAGTCTCGCATTCGACGCGTGACCTGGGAATCTTGACGTGTCCACGATGGAGTGGAGAGAGGACGGGTGTCCGCTGTGGGACAACACCATGGTCATTCACATCGGCGCACCAGACCAAGTCATCAAGGTGTGGTTGTAAGAGGAATATATTCATCATCTTCTGTCATGGGAATCATCAATGCACAACGTGACTATCATTGTGCCCAGTTCTGAGTGACAGATCTGAGTGGGAGAAACATATGTGGACCCAGCATGTTACCCTGACGGATATACATATTATATATATATATATATATATATATATATATATATATATATATATATATATATATATATATATATATATATATATATAACCTATTTCCACCCTACTCCAGTCTCCCCACACATACACACACTCCCTTCTTCACCCCCACCTCTCCCCTGCCCTGGGGAGAGGTGGGGAGCCTGAGTGGCGAGGAGTAGCGATGAATGATGAGTGTTGACTCAGGCTGGTAATGAGCCGCGGGGGCAACGCTGCCTGCCCATCACCAGCCTCCTCATTATCATCACAGGCGGCCTAATAGATCACAATCGACCTCATCGTTATCGTCATCATGACAATCATCAGTGATGAAAATCACCATCATAATGATACTCATTCATGATGGCAACCACCATCACCACTGCCATCACCATCACCACTGCCATCACCATCACCACTGCCATCACCATCACCACTGCCACCACCATCACCACTGCCATCACCATCACCACTGCCATCACCATCAGTATAAACATCATCGCTATCATCATCACTGTCCATATCTTATAAACATCATCACTATCAACATCATCACTATCTATATCTTATAAACATCATCACTATCTATATCTTATAAATATCATCACTATCAACATCATCACTATCTATATCTTAACTACCATCACGATCAACAATATCATTAATCCTTACGTCATTATCATCACCCTAACGACCCCGCTAACCACCTTAACGACGCAACGACCACAAGCTAACCACAAACCACCGTAGCATGAAAGCGAATCCCCCCTCCCCCACACCCCCAGCCCCTCCTAGCACTTTCCTGCCCCCGCTGGCACCAGACCAAGCCTCCAGCTACTTGACGCGGAAATCTTAGTACTACCGTACTGTACCTTCGCCTTAACTACTGCATGAATTTCTTCGCTCTTCCCCATCAATCCCATGGCTCCTCCCCATCATTCCCCACCCTTTACCAGTCATTATATTTCTACATAAGGGAATCAGCAAATACAGCAAACAAACAAACGTATATGCCATGCCCATTATTAAAACAATTATTCTAATAAGGTCATGTATCCATCATGTCATTTATCCATTAAATTTTTAATAACTATGATTTTTCTGACCATCATATTTCCCGGCACATTACTGACGTACCGCTATGGTACACTGGAAGGTGCAGGAGGATGGCGTACCGCTACGGTACAATGGAAGGTGCAGGAGGAAAGTGTAGCACTCATGGTACCACGCTACTTGAACACGTTTGCCTCACGATGCCAAATTCATGATTGGAAAAAAAAAAACAGCGACGAGGAGTGCATCCGACTGCAAGGGGACCTAAGCAAAGTCCAAAGCCGCAGACTTGAACTGAACTTGGACTCAACTTCAGTTCACCGCCAATTACTAATGCTCTCTCTCCCACAATCGTCCATGCTTCGTGATGATGGCGTACCGCTGCGGCACAAGGAGGCGCACTGCGACGTGGACGACACGAGAGGTTCTGAACCAGAGGTTCCCATGGACGAGGCAGCAGCAGCAGGAGGAGGAGGGGGAGTGGATGGAAGAGGAAGAGGCGGCGCCGAGATGGTTTGAGATGATGGGGAGGGTGAGAAAGAGATCGCAGCGTGAGACGGCCCTCTCTCGAACCCACCCGAGCGGTCAGTGCGTGTGAGTGTGTGTGTGTGTGGCGACCGTTGTCCCTATCGCCCCGCCATCAACCACGCCCCCAGCCCCATACTCCTCCAGTATTCTCTCTCTCTCTCTCTCTCTCTCTCTCTCTCTCTCTCTCTCTCTCTCTCTCTCTCTCTCTCTCTCTCTCTCTCACACACACACACACACACACCGTCCCCGTTCCTTGCATCTGTCCCCTCGCCCTTCCCTCCTCCTTTGGCTTCTCCTGCACTCTTCCCTCCGTCACAATTTCCCACTCGTTACCATTTGGTGAACGCACGGTCCCCTGTGGCCATTCATCAGCTCAGTCAGGGTCATAATACTGACAACTGGACGAGTATTATGATTTCACTTGGTCTTATCTTCGTACTCCCTTCATATCACTCTATTATCTTCATTATCTTTCTCCCTCTCCTTCCCTCTCTCTTCCCCCTGAGCTACTGCCTCCCCTATCTCCTGCAGGAGAAGGAGAGGTGTAGGGTCCAACTGTGAGGGAGTGAGTGAGGGAGGGGAGGCGTTCATGCCAGGAGCTGTGAGGGACAGTCAGTCGTCAGGTCCTCATCTGAGCAAGTGGGAGGATAAGGGGGAGCAGGCCCCTGCCGAAGCTGACACCGCTCGTCACAGCACCTCCTCCTTCAGGCCAGCCCCACACCCCCGTCATCATCCAGACACAGACTGGAGAAAGACGCGCTCCCTCCGTCCCGAAAAGATTTCCTTGTATCATGGGTAAGGAAGCCCAACGGGACGTAGGATCACTCCGACACAAGGAGCAGAGAGCTCCTCCCTCAGTCCTGAGAATTTCCTTACCAACGGGAGGGTGGGAACAGTCCTTCCGTCCCAAAATATCCCTCGGCCAACAATCAGGGATGCAAGGATGTAGATAAGGGAATGTCAGATAAGAAAAAGGGAGACGAGGGAGGTGGCAAGCATTGTAAGCCTATGGCGATGTATTGTACTAGTGTACCCACTGTACGCTCCATGCTGGCCTCCACCTACCCCCACTCATGTGTCCTTCACCCACACTATCACAGAAATACATCGTCCCAATAAAATTAAATAAAACCTTTCACATCTGAATCTCTATGGAGAAAACGGTTCATGCTCGATGAACCAGACAATCAAAACAGGATCCCAAACAATGATTACATGGATGGAAGAAGACGCAAGGGTCAGGTACATAACCGCTGAGCCAACACACACACACACACACACACACACACACACACACACAGATATATCAGGGGGAGGGGGAAATACGTATTAGGGGGAGGCAAATATGTGTATCTAACAGGGGAGAGGATGGTGGGTTACTATCACGGGGGTTGAGTAATGATCAGGGGGTGAGTAACCTTCAGGGGAGGAAGGGAGGGAGGGGGTAGGTATACATAAAGGGGATGGGTGAGTGGAAGGTGCACTACATCAGATGGAAGGGTGAGGGAGGAAGAGGAATAAGAGGAGGATCGGGAGGGAGCGATGATGACCAGGGAGCGTAAGAGGATTAACACGTGGTGAGAGGGAGTGAGAGGAAAAAAAGGGAGATGTTTACACGCAACAGGGAGTGTGTGGGTTGGACACTGGGAGACAATTCGTGAATGATAGATAGATAGATAGATAGATGATGGATAGAGATAAATAGATAGAAACAGACACACACATACATGCAGCTATTAATAGATACATAAATATGGACAGACGGAAACAGAAATACAAAGAGCAATACACATAAAAAAAATCTATCTTAACGTTGAATAAAACTCCACATGTATATCTGCAGGTAAACAAGTTTTCCTTACAAAAAAAAAATGTAATTTCAATGGAACTGTGACAGACACATTTTCTTAATGTAAAAACCATCTCACACTAACGTAAAGACGCTTTACTACGGTCAAAATCTGACCACAGTAACTTAAGAGACAACCTGGGTTGAGCTGGACAGGGCTAGACAGCCTTGGCGATATCACAAGTTAGTTCCTTCTTGATAACCCACGATTTGGTCATCGCGCTTATCAGATAAGGACGTACCTGTTCTTAGCACACATGCTGTGTGACACACTCAACAGTCATCCAGAGATTAATGAATGAAGTGAAGATAACCTAACATGGCACGAATTGCCTTTTAAATATATCATGTTAGTCATATCTGCTATCTCAACCTCACGATCATATGAGGGGGTTTTCAGTTATGTTGTAATGGTTAGCGGTGTTGGGAAAGGGGTCAGGTGGTGGGTGTGAGGAAAGACACGAGAAAGTAAGGATTTCCAAAGCTTAGCGTTGCAGGGAAAGAAACAGACATCGCAACAGCCCGTCATCCTTGAATTGCCAACGGCTACACAGTAATCATGTGGCTCAGAAGCGTGCCCAGTATGACGTGGTCTAGTTAATGATAGGGGGGGCACACAAGCAGCCAGTACTCGGGAGCAGAAACCAAAGTAACCCAAAGACCATATAATCCTTCCTGTTACCATGCCAAATGTATATCACCAGAACCTTACGATCATAAGGGGTTTCATTCCTTATGAAGTACATTGCATTTCCAACCTTTCATTCTGGGTAGCATCTCCTTTTAAAAGTCCTCTGGCATTATCAGCCATTCTCTAAAAAGGCTCCAGAACATCACCAGAGCTGTGGGAGGTAGAGGTCAGCCCGCGGACAATAGCAAGGTATGAGTAAGGGAAGGAATACACACACTTCCCAAAGACACTGAATGGTCACAATTAAGACCCTTTCCAAGTGTCTTCAAGAATAATGAAGCCATTCTTTTAACCCAATTTTCTTTTTTTTTGCAGTAGGAGTAACGTATATATATATATATATATATATATATATATATATATATATATATATATATATATATATATATATATATATAGAAAAATTAGCAATATCTTTAATCAAAATCTATCATTCAACAGTCCTTATATTTACCTTAAAATACTTATAAACAAATGTTTCCAATAAAAAAGTAAACGTAAATATTAACATTTTTGATTTTTTTTCGGGGCCCAAGTTCAAAATTTAGACCAATCAAATACAATGAAAAGTTGATTTTCTTTTCAAAATCATATCAAGTTAGAATTTTATCATCTTAAACACATATGAAACATTCACATTGTTACACACCCCTTGCAACCCTACGTATACGAAGAGATAGATAAACAGATAGACGGATATACAGATAAGTATGTAGATAGAGAGACAGATAGATGCACAGAAACACCCACCCACACAAACACATACAAACATCAACAACAGCAACAAGGACAAGATCAAGAACAACACGGGAGGGTAGAGGCGTCCTGCAGGACCAGAGGCCATTGTTGTCCTGTGCCAGGGCTCCCCCACCCCCACAACCACCACTACTGAGTGTAGATTAGTCTATTGTTGGTGGACCTCGTGGAAAAGACATTCACACAACGCTATTGCGAAAGACACACACACACACACACACACACACACACACACACACACACACACTAGGGTGTGAGTGTGTGCGTCCTTGCTTCGTCTCTTCGATGTATATCAACTGACTAATATTTCTCTCTTGTGTCTCCCCTGATGTGATTATCACACGAAAGTGCACTTGGGAAGTTATCGTGTTTCGTTTTCCCCGTGGACTCATAGGAATATATATATATATATATATATATATATATATATATATATATATATATATATATATATATATATATATATATATATATATATATATATATATATGGAGTGAAAGAGATTTTGTGTGATCGGGGCCTGAACATGCAGGAGGGTGAGGGGAGGGCAAGAAATAGAGTGAATTGGAGTCATGTGGTGTACAGGGGTTGACGTGCTGTCGGTGGATTGAAGCAAGGCATGTGAAGCGTCTGGGGTGAACCATGGAAAGCTGTGTAGGTATGTATATTTGCGTGTGTGGACGTGTGTATGTACATGTGTATGGGGGGGGGGGGTTGGGCCATTTCTTTCGTCTGTTTCCTTGCGCTACCTCGCAAACGCGGGAGACAGCGACAAAGTATAAAAAAAAAAAAATATATATATATATATATATAAAATCTTTTTCATGGTAACTGACGTGGTCTGGTTAAGCACTTGCTCTAGTCGTGGCCATCTAGGTGGAAAGAAAAAGTTACAAGAGAGACAGAATGAAGAAAATAATAAATATGACCTCCTCCTTAACTGTCTGCAGCCCTGACGTTATGGTGGAGAGGTTCCAGGGAGAGATAAAGACGAGAGAAGGGAGGAAATTCCCACATCTTCGCTGTTAGAGGAAAGGAGGTACTATAACGGTCCATCCTCATATGGCAGATCTCCACACAAAAACTATAGGAAGCAGCAGCAGCAGCTAGTGAAGTGCCGGAAAGAGGGGCGGGGACACGTACAGACAGCCCAGGCGAGCAGTGGACGAAATAATTGGCGTAGAGTGAGGAAGGAAGGAGCAACACCACCGCCGAGGGACGAGGGATGACTGAAGTGGGACGACAGAAGGCAATGTGAACCGTTCCAGATATGAAGGTACTACTTATATATATATATATATATATATATATATATATATATATATATATATATATATATATATATATATATATATATATATATTTATCCCTGGGGATAGGGGAGAAAGAATACTTCCCACGTATTCCCTGCGTGTCGTAGAAGGCGACTAAAAGGGAAGGGAGCGGGGGGCTGGAAATCCTCCCCTCTCGTTTTTTTTTTAATTTTCCAAAAGAAGGAACAGAGAAGGGGGCCAGGTGAGGATATTCCCTCAAAGGCCCAGTCCTCTGTTCTTAACGCTACCTCGCTATCGCGGGAAATGGCGAATAGTATGAAAAAAAAAAAAAAAAAAAAATATATATATATATATATATATATATATATATATATATATATATATATATATATATATATATATATATATATATCACATAGGTTTTCTTCACGGAGGTTCACGACCAAAGTTACTTATCTGCAATTCATGCAGTCGAATATGTAAAAATATACCAAAATGTCTTGAGAACGCGGAATGGATTTCTAAATGTATTTTCAGATTATCAGATGATGAGTGTGTGGGAGTTGTGACAGGCAGTGTCCCCTGAGGAAGGGTGAGACGAGAGGGGGCGCTCCAAGGTGGAGGAAAGGAGGCGAAGACGGGGTGGGAGAGGGTGGAAAGGGAGTGGGAAGGGGGGGAATAAAAGGTGAGACGGAAGGGAACACGGATGGGGTGATGGTCCTGGGAGAACAAGGAAGGGACGTGTCCTGTGGAGGATAGGGAGTGTATGATATGAGGGGAGGAAGGTATGAGAGGATGGGGAGGGGGAGGAAAGGGAGAGAAGGAAAGGAACAGGGGAGATGAAACAGAGGAGAAAGAAGAACAAACAGAACACGAGATAAAGAGAGAGAAAATGTCACTCAGGGATGGAGGAACAGAGGTGCATAAATGTGGGGTAGCACGAGAGAGAGAGAGAGAGAGAGAGAGAGAGAGAGAGAGAGAGAGAGAGAGAGAGAGAGAGAGAGAGAGAGAGAGAGAGAGAGATGAGGAGGGGTCGTGAGGATATTGTCGTGGGTGTGGACGTTGTCTAGTTGGGGAAGGGGTCAGTCAACAAGAGTGCTGGGGCGGGGTGGTGTGGTGTAGGGCGGGGTGTGGGGGGGATGGTGCATTCTCCACCACTCCAGCGGGTCCCCCCTTCCCCCACCCCACCTCCCTCCTGTAATGAGATCTTCATCACCTGGTGATATTCCAGGTCTGACTACTGACACCGTCACACAGGACGGTCCAGGCCTGGGTGGTGGTGCTGGTGTCTGACACCCTCACACAGGGGACTGTGGTGTCATGCTATAAATTGATGGGTCTCTGAAACCTCTATATACCCACGTCTGTGGCCTGTGTAGAAGAGGTCTGTACCAAGACCTTATCTCCCATACAAAACAGGGAAGGGGCAAAGGGTAAAGCACCCTTAATTCCAAGGGGTATCCCCCTTAGCCTGGGCCTATCAAAGGGAACGCCTCTTAAAGTCACAACTTCCAGGAAAACGAGAGAAAAGCAACATTTCATGTAACCCAGAGATCAACTGAGGGTTCCGGGATGTAGAACTCCTGCCGATGGAATGACACCACATATGCTTCGACCACTTTGCTTCTCGACTCGTCAAGAGATTCGAAACATCTTATATCATGCTACCTGGTGGTGGTGAGGTGGGAAAACTGAGGTTGACGCCTCCTCCCCCAAGTCAAGAAAGACCCATATGAATACCCCCCTCCTCCCCGTGGTTCGCAATGCATCCATGTAGGGGTCGATGGGAACCGAATACAGGAGTTCCTGCTGGCCTCCCGTCCGCGGCCATGTCTCGGGCGTTCGTACATAAGGCTATATGCAGGCGCTATTGTACCGGGCTCTGTGAGGAGGCCCAGTGGTACGCACCGAGGAGAGGGCCTCCTGACTCCCTATATGGGTCCTGCAGTGGCCATTGTTGGTGTGGGTGGTGCAGCTGCAGAGGATATGGTCCTCTCTCACGGTCCTGAGGGCAAAGACCTCTCCCCCTGGTGTGTGTGTGTGTGTGTGTGTGTGTGTGTGTGTGTGTGTGTGTGTGTGTGACACTCATGTCCAGGTCATACCTGCAACACATTGTTTGTGTTCTATGTTCTATTACTACCACTTCTAAACTACTACTAATACTACTACTATTATAACAACGACTACTATCACTGCTACTAACTACCACTACCACTAACTACCATTACTACCACCACCCCCTATTACTACTACGACTACTACTATGAAAAATATGGACCAGGTTTGAGTTATCTGCATACCCGCAGTGTTCTGACACACCAGTATGGATCCTTGTATTCTAATATGCATGCCAGGCCAGTGTGTGTGTGTGTGTGTGTGTGTGTGTGTGTGTGTGTGTGTGTGTGTGTGTGTGTGTGTGTCTGGGGGTGCTTCTTCGAGCTGGGTTCTTGTGGTTTATGAGTCGGGTTGTTACCCCACTAAGCCACCCATGGCTTGGCTGCGTCAACTCTAACCGAGGCTTTGCTGCAGGTCCAGCGCTGTGACGCACACAGACAGAGAGTGTGCCACAGCGTCACGTGAGGCGACACAGCAAAAATCTGCATCAATATAAACCCTACCCGCCTCCCGCCCCACTACACACACACACTACCCTGGTACGCGTCGACATACCACACATCCTGGGGGTCTAGCAGGTGTCCATGTGTGTACCTGTGTATACGTCAAGTGTGGAAGTGTCTGGCGAGGTGTTCCTCTTGTTATGTACTCCCCTATCCTCATTGCCTCGCTTCTACCCGGTATCTTCAGTACACATGTATACACACACATATATATGTACAATACATGGATAGGTACCAAGACAGACAGACATATGAGCAGACACAGGGAGGATGAGATATGCACAGACACACGCACATACAAACAGTTGTAAGAACACACTTGCAAACACAGTACAGACACACAGGATCACAAATAGAGAGAGAGAGAGAGAGAGAGAGAGAGAGAGAGAGAGAGAGAGAGAGAGAGAGAGAGAGAGAGAGAGAGAGAGAGAGAGAGATTCAAACACACACACACAAATATGTAAACATAAAAGGTTAAGATATATGGTAAATATACACAAGGCTGAGAGACGGGGCAACACAAGTGTAAATCTCTTCCCCCGTAGGCACACACACACACACACACACACACACACACACACACACACACACACACACACACGAGTGACGTTTAAGGAGCCAGGCCACAGTACAGTGTGGTGCCCTTCACCAGCAACAAGCTGTTGTCAACAAGAGCCTAAGGACTGGAGAGCTGGACAACTGGAGACGGAGGGATTTGGGCGACCCAGCACACGGAGCAGGGCTGGGTCCACGGAGGGAAATGGAGGGGGATGGAGGGCTCGTGGTCCTCCAGTGCTGTGTGAAGAGAGGGAAGTGAGGGAGTAAGACACTTGTGTGAGACGTGAGGTTTATGAAGAGGGCCCGGTTACCTGTTGCGGAGGGGTCCTTGTGTGAAGGGGTCCCTATGTAGAGGGGCCCCTGTGTGGAGGGACCCCTGTGTGGAGGGGCCCCTGTGTGGAGGGGCCCCTGTGTAGAGGGGTCCCTATATCGGTTCGTATGGAGATCCATGAAGTGCGTCGTGTGGAGGGCACCTACATAAGGTCGTGCGAATGGTCCCTGTGCTGGGTCATCTGGCGGGCGCCTGCGTAGGGGTCAACTCCTGCCAGAGGCCGTGGTCATCTCCACAGGTGACGTGAACCAAGACGAGACTACAGAGGCACTTGGGGAGCCACAGCAGCAGTTAGGTAGTTAGGTAGTTAGCAACGTTAAGAGGCTTCGGGAAGTCTAGTATGACGCGCCTCTGTGTACTATGCTTGGGAGTACGTGAGCTCGCTACTCCACAGGACTTGGAGTGGCTGAGCTCGCTACTCCACAGGACTTGGAGTGGCTGAGCTCGCTACTCCACAGGACTGGGAATGGCTGAGGTCGCTACTCCACAGGACTGGGAATGGCTGAGGTCGCTACTCCACAGAAGTGAATGAGGGTAAGAAAGGACCCCTTGGGTGTATATAGGCCCAATAGATACATGTTTGGTGGGGGGGGGGAATGGTGAGAGAAGAAGAAAACCCCTGTGTGTGGGTGGGCGTGTGGGCGACCCACGGTGTGTGTGTGGATACCTGAGAGATGTGTGGTGTTGGGGGCGGCGGATGCACGTGGGGGTGGGTGGCGTGTGGGGTGGCGGGGCACGTGGGGGTGGGTGGCGTGTGGGGCGGCGGGGGCACGTGGGGGTGGGTGGGCGTGTGGGGCGGCAGGGATCAGGTAGCAGAGGAAGCTGGGTCACATGGTGATCAGGGGCAACACTACACCTGATGCTCTCTCTCACCACCAGACCTCTCCCACCATGGCTGACCGGCTGGGGTGGAGGACGTGTGCCCTAGGGGTGCTGGCTAGGGTGGAGGACGGGTGCCCTGGGGTGCTGGCTGGGGTGGAGGACGGGTGCCATGGGGTGCTGGCTGGGGTGGAGGACGTGTGCCCTGGGGTGCTGGCTGGGTTGGAGGACGGGTGCCCTGGGGTGCTGGCTGGGGTGGAGGACGGGTGCCCATGGGGTGCTGCCTGGGGTGGAGGACGGGTGCCCTGGGGTGCTGGCTGGGGTGGAGGACGGGTGCCCTGGGGTGCTGGCTGGGGTGGAGGACGTGTGCCCTGGGGTGCTGGCTGGGGTGGAGGACGGGTGCCCTGGGGTGCTGGCTGGGGTAGAGGACGGGTGCCCTGGGGTGCTGGCTGGGGTGGAAGCCGGGTGCCCTGGGGTGCTGGCTGGGGTGGAAGCCGGGTGCCCTGGGGTGCTGGCTGGGGTGGAGGACGGGTGCCCTAGGGGTGCTGGCTGGGGTGGAGGACGGGTGCCCTAGGGGTGCTGGCTGGGGTGGAGGACGGGTGCCCTGGGGTGCTGGCTGGGGTAGAGGACGTGTGCCCTGGGGTGCTGGCTGGGGTAGAGGACGGGTGCCCTGGGGTGCTGGCTGGGGTGGAAGCCGGGTGCCCTGGGGTGCTGGCTGGGGTGGAAGCCGGGTGCCCTGGGGTGCTGGCTGGGGTGGAGGACGGGTGCCCTGGGGTGCTGGCTGGGGTGGAGGACGGGTGCCCTGGGGTGCTGGCTGGAGTGGATGGAGGATATTTGTGCCAGGGTAAAGATTACGGGGGTAAACCGAATGACCGGGAGTATATACTAGGGGAAGTTCCCCCAAGGGGCATCCTAATTTACCCCCAGACCTCCAAGCCACATACACACACACACACACACACACACACACACACACACACACACAACCCCAGGTTCCCCCAGTCAGCCTGGGGCCTGCGAACCTACGCGAAGAGAGAGGAAGAGTCCTTCGCGACACTCTCCTGACCACATACACTCCCGACTACTGTCTTCCCCTCACCTGGCCACAGTATACCCCCCTCACCTGGCCACAGTATACCCCCTCACCTGGCCAAAGTCTACCCCTCACCTGGCCACAGTCTACCCCTTCACCTGTACCGTCCTCGGTACCTCCTTCCTGTACTGTACCGTCCCCGGCACCATCCCCCTTGTACCTTACCGTTCCGGAGGCTCGTTTCTAGTGTGGCAGGACTGCTACACACACACACACACACACACACACACACGCGCGCGCGCGTCCGGTATCTGTGACGGTGTGTGACTGTGTGTGCGTGTGTGTGTGACGCCGCTTTCATGCCGTCGCTCCCACCGCCGTCACAATCCGTGACCGTAACGGTAATTACCGTGGAATCACACCATGGTCGCCCAGTAAACCATCACGGCCAGGAGTGCTTCATGCTGCATGTACCACATGACATCGTCTCTAACACAGCCTCGAACAGACTGATTGATCACTGGGTCAACCACACACGACTCGGGTCTCTAGCCAAACGAGTTAAGGGGGTAGAAACAAGCCTCCCAGAGCCTAGGTAACGGGTGACAGGAGGTAAGGTAACTGATTATTTCGAGTTACTTGATCACGTTAATGGTCATTATAACCTAACCATCCATCTTGAATCACAAACACCAAGATGCACATGAACGAGTCAATTCATTAAAAAAAAAAATTGAATGACGTGTGTCTTTTAAGAAATTATCTACTTCTTTTGTACCACTTCATTAGCATATCTATCAGTTTTTTCCAATAGGAGAAATATAGAGGCGGTTATTGACACGTAGATAAAACTGTCACGGGAGATAGATAGAGATATATGAATTTCTCGGTAGATATTTATTAAGACTACGTCCTGCGTGAGTGAAGTAAGAACAAGTGTTTCCCCACGTCTATTGTTTGGTTCCAGTAATGTTCCTGAGTTATAAAATCTCACTCCGATCGTGTCATTCTTCTGAAGATATTCAAGCGTTTCCCAGAAAGAGATTTATTCTCTGAGTAATGAACTGATTGTTACGTCTACTATCATGTTGTTTTCTTATTCTCATGACCGAACAATATGCAAAAAAATTTGGATACAAAAATAAGTCGCTTTGCGTACTAATTTAAGTCTGGAAAAATGGCGGTATGTTTGGGAAATGGCTAAGCCGTGTTTTCTTCATCGCCCGCATATTATTACTAACATTGTTCGCTGCTGGGAATTTCTAAGTTAGGTAAGCTAAGGTGGGCCAGATTCGTTAATTCTACATATAATTTTTTGAAGATCAGTCTATCTAACCTCACATTCTCCAAACACAAGAGAAACACGTCTCACATAAACCCATTTCGAATGTGACAGATTTTGGTGAATTCTCTTTTCTCAAACTCCAGTCACAAATATGGACGGTTCTCGGCAAGTATAGCAACTTGCCTTACATACGGATGGTCGACAGATCCAGAAATAGAGTAGCAAAGGCAAAGGAAATAATCACCTTATAGTAAAGTCTGATTTTAATCACCATACGATCGGGAAAAAGGGCAACATTTGGGCCCAACATCTTGAAAATCTTATCGAGATCTGGTGTTCCACAAGGCTCCATGCTGGGTCCAAGAGCGTTTTCCATTTCTGTTAATGATTGACCAACATTACTGGAACACAGGAGAAGGCACGTTCACTTGGTGATACACCTGACGAGAGAGAGAGAGAGAGAGAGAGAGAGAGAGAGAGAGAGAGAGAGAGAGAGAGAGAGAGAGAGAGAGAGAGAGAGGACACTCCTAGTACACCCTCAGAACAAGGGATGTTCCTTACCACTCATTACCTACACCACACAAAGGACTTAAACCACCAAGGTCAACCACCATCAGCAAGACCCCTGCACTACAAACAGCTCCTCCTCAATAAGACTGCATTTCACGGTATTATTGAACGCATTTCTTCACAAAACAGCCTCGTTGCCACCCCAACAACTTGTTCCTTGTTTTGAATTCCTCTGAATTCCCAGATCTTGACCCGACCTAACTCCATACGAACCATGGCCAGGTTTCTAGTCTGGTGGATACCCGGATGTCTGGTAGAGTCTTCGGGGGTCTTCGCCCCCACAGTCCAGGCTGGGTCAGGCTGGTGGGTTTGGGTGTTTGGTGGACCCAGGTGTTGGAAGCGGCAGGCATCCCTCACTGAGGCCCACACAACCATGGCTGGTGTGGTCCACTTTGTAGGTGCAGTGCACTCTTGAACTTGTCTACCGTGCACCATGTTTCTGATGATGGTACATGGCAAGGTGGTGAAGACTCTTGGGCCCCGGCGGGGGGGGTTTAAGGTGTTCTCTCTTGTCGTCCATATGACACACACGGATTTCAGAGGTGGTATTGTACACAGTCTTCCATGCCTGTCGTGCCACGTCCATTAGTTCCCAGTTTTTTACAATACAGAAACCATCCTCCACCCGCCACCACTCCCCTCCCTCTCTTCCCGTGTGTCGTGGGAACAGCGCGTGCACGTCCCGCCGAGGACACGGAACTCTACCAGCGCACATTCCTGACAGCGTTGCCGCACCTAGCGAATCTCCTCCGCCGTCCCCCGCGGCACCTACGCTTAAGCACGCATTTCCCGAACCGGGTGGATTCGAGCACGTCTTCTGCTGTCTTATTAGACTGACTCTCCTCTGGAGGGCAGGACGTGTGCATGCGTGTGTGTGCATATCTGGTGAGGTCTTTGGGAAAAAGACACTCTCACTGAGCCCATTACACAACCACAACCATTCCTTCCCAAGTATGCGACACACACACACACACACACACACACACACACACACACACACAGACACAAATCTGTCTACACCGTACGTCACCACACGGTGGACAGTACGCTACTCAACGTACGTACACCAAGTGAAGATAAGGTAAGGCCAAGCCTCTAAGGCGAGGGGGATTACGACGGCTCGCTCTCTATAACCAATGGGACCCGTAATGTCAGTCGTGAATAGCCCACAGCTCTGGCCGGATTACTACTACGGGGGAGGAGGGGAACCGTACAGCACACACCTATGTGTGTTTTTGTAGGTCAGGTATCCGGACGCCACCGCAAGACCCACTAGGTGGAGAGCCTCAGCATGGGAGAGCAAGTGGATTCTTGGCTGACGCGAACATAAACTAGGGGGAGAGGGAGGGGGGGGGGGATGGCTATATCTACCGAGAGAGAGAGAGAGAGAGAGAGAGAGAGAGAGAGAGAGAGAGAGAGAGAGAGAGAGAGAGAGAGAGAGAGAGAGAGAGAGAGTCATTACAAAATAAATTCTTGATCAAGAATCTTCAAATCACATTTCCTTGAGAGCTCTTTACTGTTGATGGGATAGTCGGCTCTTGTTCTCCACTCACGACTTCAACAAAATCATCAACACGATACGATGAGTCTCAGGAAGACACACAGAGTGCGTGAATGAGTCACTGTTGAATAAATTAATGCATGAAAGAATGCAAGACAGTGTTGAGATCATGCAGGATTAGCCAACCTTAAGGAATGATGATATTGTTATCTTGGCCAAGGGTTCAGTCACGGACGGAAGCCCTCATAGAGGCCAGAGGCCTTAAGAAAAACATAAAGAAAAAAAAGGATTCAAGAGACAGAAAAGATGAGAGGAGGAAGGATCTAAGCTTTCGAGGATGTTGGATGCCCGCTTTCCAAAATGGGTCAGGTGGTGGGTGCTGGGAAAGACATGGAGAGGTCAGAGGTTAGGTGTTGCAAAGCTTAGCAGTGCAGGGAAAGGGTCAGGTGGTGGGTGCCGGGAAAGACATGGAGAGATTGAAATGTTGCAGAGCTTAGCGGTATAGGGAAAGGGTCAGGTGGTAGGTGGTCATTTACTGACGAAAAGAAATTATTCATAAGAAGAAGAAAAAGCGCAGGAGATGGAGAAAGAATTACCTATATTCACACCACCTAAAACCACACTCATGCAACGAATGGCACGGTTTTGAGGGTCTATGAAATCTATCTATGAGTCAAGCTACAACCTATCTACACAACGCAGCACGGGCATAACTTTTCGCACCTGCATATCCTTGTCTCACTCTTCACCTACAACATCCTAATGTTGCTGGAGGTATGAGAGGCATGTTTAGTGTCGTGTATAATCACATTGTTCCCTGGCGATGATCTGCTCTGATTTTGAGGAATATGGTGAGCGCTAAACATCAAGAAGAGGTTATTCAGAGTTTCTTTTGAGCAAGGAAAAGATAACTGTGATCTCAAAACCCTTTACACTGAATTGTATCTAGAAATACGACACCATTTACGAGTAAACAATATTTTCGAGTATTATAAGATAGAATTTAGAATTCTATCTTTACGCCCGCATCTTAAGGTACCAAAAACTTAAAAATATTTGCAGAGAAACATATATTTTGGACGACTTTAAAACACCTAAAATCTGAAAATTGATCTATACTAACTTCCTCACAGCAATTCTAATTTCTAACGTGACAAAGGTCACAGTATGGAGGATAATGTCAAAGTCTAGGCCTATGACCAGGAACTGCCGGCCGTTATCTTCAGATTATCAAAATTCTCTATCTAATCTCGTCTCCTATACGCTACAGGCTTAGTCGATTACGGAACCTACTGATAACAACGCAGTCCTTGTTACTTCTAGATATATATACACATACGTTCCTCCTAGTGAGAGTGTCACATACCCGTTGTGCAGTCAGGCGTTCACAACAATACCGCAAAATCAGGAAGTCTGAAAATCGATAACTGACACATGATAATGTCTGATGATGTTGGAGTCTAACTTTCTCCCTCCTCACGTCTGAGTTGGGTCTCCTGTCACTCTCGACATCTCTTAAACCATGTGAAGAAGGCAGGTATATATATATATATATATATATGTGTGTGTGTGTGTGTGTGTGTGTGTGTGTGTGTGTGTGTGTGTGTGTGTGAAAAGATGTTTATTTATGGTTAAAGAAATACGATAGGAATGGTAACAGATGAGGCATCTCGACCTTATCTTTCCTTTACCTAAAGCCTACTTTGGAGGCTCCTCTCCATCCCTTTACATCGATCTGGGATCAAAAGCTCCACTGCTGTTCCTGTGATCAATTAGTCTATTTGTGGCCGCGGCCTGCTGGCGCGCATACCGCCACAACCTGTCTTACGAGGTATATCGAACAGAGATATATCCAGCAAAGGTTTAAATCTCTTCATCACGTTAGTTGGTAGGAAGCGAAGAACCTTTGGGTCTCTGATGTTTACACCACTCAAAAAATGAAGAAAATTATCTCGCTGACGAAATCTGCAGCATCGAAGGTGCGCTCCACGCAGGAGCTGGGAAACTGATACGACTCCTGTAGAGTGGGAGGGCGCTTTGACAAGGTTGTGTGCATCTCTCCGTCCGATATAACCATGACCTGCCTAGCCGAAAGGTGTTTTCTCGCTCCCGGTGCAACCACAGGCAGGGCGAAGTCCGGTAACATCAAGATACGTAGACATAAAGACTCCTGAACTGGTACAAGGCATGAGGATAATATACTAATTCCCTGAGTGGACACATACAAGGCGACTGAGGTTGAAATAACGGGTACCTCCCTTGTACCACAGAACCCTGGTACCTCTCTTGTACCACAGTACCCTGGTACCTCCCTTGTACCACAGAACCCTGGTACCTCCCTTGTACCACAGTACCCTGGTACCTCCCTTGTACCACAGTACCCTGGTACCTCCCTTGTATCACAGTACCCTGGTACCTCCTTCGTACCACAGGACCCTGGTACCTCCCTTGTACCACAGTACCCTGGTACCTCCCTTGTACCACAGGACCCTGGTGACATCTCATTTCACGAAGAGTTAAGCGTCTGGCTTGAGGAGATAGTACAGTTATAAGGTGTACCTGCCTCCATACATGTATACAACCGACGTTCCATTATCCATGACATACGATCCAGGGATGTCTTATCCACCATCCGTTATAGTGGACCCAAAATCCGTACCGTGTATCCGTGATCCGTACTGTAAAACCCATAAATCCGCGACGAACTAGCCATAATCCGAAACTTAATATCCGTAAACCGTATTATGCGATTTATAACCCGGAAATGAGAGACACTATGTGATACAGACACACCACCGTAGGGCCACTCTGGGCACGTGTTCACGGACGCGTGCGTATCCGAAATCCGTGAGGGAATCGGGGGACTTGAAGCCCGTTGTATAACTTGCTATTGACGTTAACTCGAACACGCCTCGTGTTGTGCCCCCCTCCCCCCTCCCTCCACTACCTCCCCAACCCCTTATATGCGTAAAGTGGGGAGGCCAAGAGCAGCTAAAGTACATAAACCATTGTCTCCCGCACGGTTCATGGCTCGCATTCCCACTTCACTAACTTGAGTTTCTCTTTTACACTTCCTCATTTAAAGCTCCACATGTTACACTCTTCCTATGCCATCTCCAAACTACTCCTCTCCACACCTTCAGTGTCTTGTGTGGAAACTCTACATCAGAAGCTCACATCCACGCCCCACACTGCACACCCCCCCCCCCACTCCTCACCCTCACCATCAGGTCCCATCTCCCTCATTTTTTTTTTCCTCCCCCTCATCCTCTGAAGCCCAATGATGTAACCTGGAGAAACCCACGCGATGACTTCTCATTGTCGGGACTACATGAATATTTTCCCTCATAAGCAAACAACCTCAAGTCTTTAAACTCCCCCCCCCCCCCCACTCCCACCATAAAAAAACTAAGAAAAATCCTCATACTTCCTGAAATATATCTTAAAAACTTTAAAACTGTCTTTTTCTACGCTATCTTACAGAAGGTAATATCAAGTTCCGAAACAGTTTCTAAATCTTTACGAAACTGCTTCAATCTGACGAGTGAGGGACACGCACGAACGGAAGGGTTGGTCGTGTGTAAAGGGAACGCGTCGAGAACACACGAACATGGTGCGCAGACAGGCTGCGCACAGAAGCCGTGCGGAGATGATGCGCAGAGAGGTTGTGAAGAGATGTTGCGCAAGGGTGGTGCGCAGATATGGTAACACGGAGATGCGCAGATATGACGTGCGAATCACCGTAAATAATAAATTCACCAAGTTCAAGGCATACTTGAAGATACAAACTTAAGTTCTGTTTCAGTCACTCAAGACATTATAGTCAACTTAGGTCACACAGAGAGCAACTTGGGCAGGATCGGGTCAAAAGTCGTCGAGAAGTTAGATTAAGTTGTCGCATTGACCTCTGACCCGAGGGATAAGGTCATGAGCAGCACTATTTCCAACACTACCACCGCCATCACCATCTCCAACACTCCCGCCATCACCACCACCATCTCCAGCACCACAATCATCAATTGAGGTTAGGTGTAACACCGTCCCACCACCACTCCTCCCCCACTCGGCCACCACAACCATCCATCAACACAGACACTGAAGACCCCACATCAAGACTGGTGCCTCCCGTTAAGCTGTATCCAGAAATCAAACACACTCAGGCGAGGACATTATCAACTACTCACACACAATGCTCTCTAAGCCGCCATTAGAAGTGCAAGAACTGAACTAGTCCGGGGTGATAAGTGGTAATGACAATAATAATGCAATGCTCATATAATAAGGGAATGCATATAAAAATAATGAGTACAATACATACAATAATAAGGGAATCCACGTAATAAAAGAAAATCTATCTTGAGTTTCATAAACTACAAAAACAAAAGATAAAACTGACTCTTTACAATGCCCTGGTCAGATCCCAGTTAGCATAACGCAGGTCAGTTCTGGTCAGCCAAGTTGATCGAAGACGAGGGAGAACGAGAACGGGTACAAAACCGACCAACAAAACCAATTCCGTCCACCAAGAAATAAGCGTTTGCGTGGAACGTCTCCAACAAATACCATTATTATCTAAAAATAAAAACAGAGACTCTGAGGAGACTTAAGGTAAGTTTTCTGGATAATGAATAATTTCGACGATATATGACATTGCAATTTCTTCACATTAGATGAAGCTCCATCTATCCACAAATAATGGTATGAAATTCAATGGCAGAAATGCAAGACGAGTGGGGAAAAGGACTTCCAATCCTTTCCATCATGACGAGCCATATACCTCAACGATAACAGTATCACAGTAGTGTGATGCACAGGGAAAAACACATACTTAAAATGCTCGATGAATGGAGTTCTCATCTTCTCCATTTTCTTTCCAGATATGAGTCTCGTCCTCGGAATATTCCCTGTGAAGTATCAGACTATGGCAATATTCACATTTTCATTTTCCCATAAAATTTCCAAGGTAGTATACCACCTACATAACACACGGCCCTTCTTATCAAGGCAATATTCCAATTTACACTTTCCCATAAAATTTCCAAGGAAGTATACCTTAGACTACATAATACACACTGCTTATGCTTAAGGCAGTATTCCCATCTTCACTTTCCCATAAAGTTTCCAAGGTAGTATACCTTAGACTACATAATACACACTGCTTATGCTTAAGGCAGTATTCCCATCTTCACTTTCCCATAAAGTTTCCAAGGTAGTATACCTTAGACTACATAATACACACTGCTTATGCTTAAGGCAGTATTCCTATCTTCACTTTCCCATAAAGTTTCCAAGGTAGTATACCTTAGACTACATAATACACACTGCTTATGCTTAAGGCAGTATTCCCATCTCCACTTTCCCGTAAAGTTTCCAAGGTAGTATACCTTAGACTACATAATACACACTGCTTATGCTTAAGGCAGTATTCCCATCTTCACTTTCCCATAAAGTTTCCAAGGTAGTATACCTTAGACTACATAATACACACTGCTTATGCTTAAGGCAGTATTCCCATCTTCACTTTCCCATAAAGTTTCCAAGGTAGTATACCTTAGACTACATAATACACACTGCTTATGCTTAAGGCAGTATTCCCATCTTCACTTTCCCATAAAGTTTCCAAGGTAGTATACCTTAGACTACATAATACACACTGCTTATGCTTAAGGCAGTATTCCCATCTTCACTTTCCCATAAAGTTTCCAAGGTAGTATACCTTGTACATAATACATGATGCTTCTTAACAATTCGGTGGTCGGATGTTGTTCCGGAGGGAGAAGTGGGTTGGGAGGAGTCTTATACTTTATTACTCTGCCTTCATCATATTAGGAGCCTGGGATAATATCACTGCCCTTCAGTGGATAACCTGGTCATAGACCATCAGCTCTTGTGTTATCTGTCCTTCCCATGTACTGTCCTCCAGCAGATAACCTGGTCATAGACCATCAGGTCTTGTGTTATCTGTCCTTCCCATATACTGTCCTCCAGCTGATAACCTGGTCATAGACCATCAGGTCTTGTGTTATGTGCCCTTCCCATGTACTGTCCTCCAGCAGATAACCTGGTCATAGACCATCAGGTCTTGTGTTATATGTCCTTCCCATATACTGTCCTCCAGCAGATAACCTGGTCACAGACCATCAGGTCTTGTGTTATATGTCCTTCCCATATACTGTCCTCCAGCAGATAACCTGGTCACAGACCATCAGGTCTTGTGTTGTCTGACCTTCCCATGTATTCCCAAGTTAACATCATATAAAGGGCCACAGAAATAGAGAAGCAAAGAGAAAGAACCTCCAGCCGTCTTGGTATGTCTGTGAGAAAACCCATCTGTTCTGTACAGCCAAGATGTCTGCATCACATCGCGTAACCTTGCAAAACACAGACAAACTCACAGACACAATTCCTGTTGAGAAAGACACCATACGTGTGTACCCCTCAGTTGCACTGCCCATGTCACGCACGACACGAAACCGCCTGTGAACGGAACACGCTGGACACGTGAGGTCACGAACGCGACCACGTCAGCTAATTTCACATGAAATGTTACACGAATACAGGACTAGTGGATACAGGAATGGTGGATACAGGACTGGTGGATACAAGACTGGTGGATAAAGGGCTAGTGGATACAGGACTGGTGGATACAGGTCTGGTGGATACAGGACTAGTGGATACAGGTCTGGTGGATACAGGACGAGTGGGTACATGGATGGCTGTACTAAGGCACTGTCGGCCTCACTATCCCCTACCACAATTCCTTCTCCTCTCGTGGTCGCGTACCTCACCCAGGGCTGATCTGATCGCCACCTTCTTAACTATGTAGACACTCTGTACGTAAGACGTACGGACGTGGAGAATGAATAACGTGTAAACATCGAACAGCCTTCCTCACACACACACACACACACACACACACACACACACACACACACACACACACACCTCCCAAGTGAGTTGCGATTGCGCTACATAGCCCCGAGCGTGATATTCGCCAGGTGATGTATCGTCCATGTATCTTGTGAGCCACCCGGAGGGGGAAACCGCCCGTCACCACGATGACTGGCCGACCTACGAGGCGGAGAGAGAGAGAGAGAGAGAGAGAGAGAGAGAGAGAGAGAGAGAGAGAGAGAGAGAGAGAGAGAGAGAGAGAGAGAGAGAGAGAGAGAGAGACGGAGGTTGCAACCAACGGCGAAAAAAAAAAATATGGGGATTTATCTCTCACGACGGAAGAGTGGAATGTCGTCAGCAGTGCCGAATGACGTCATCCCTAGTTATACGTAGGAAAAAAGAAAGAGAGACAGATGGGACATCCACTAAAGCTTTGGCTACTAACCCAACCATCACTTAAGATAGAAAACGACGAAACCATTTAAAACTAACGAAGCAATACGAAAAAAAAACACCACTAAATTAAGTTCAGACACATCGTTAAACTGAAACTCTTCGTTCATAAATATGGAACCAGTGGTCAGTAGATATAAGACACTACTAAGGATTCGAACCCCGGTACTATCGAGCGGCAGGCCGATACGCTAACCACTGGACCACGAGGTGACAAGAGCTATCCCACATCAGACCAACCAATGGCCCTTGAGATCCCTCGGTCACATCACGTGACCTGATAGCCAGGGCGCTTGTGAGTCCACTGGTTAGCGTACCGGCCAGCCACGCCGTAGGACCGGGGCTCGAATCCTCAACGCCCATAGATAAATCGTTATCAAAACCAGAGTTGAAAATTGAATGAAGCAACGAACGTAGCCTAATTTCGAGCCACACTGAAACACAAAAGTGTTGCTTTCTGCCACGTAAGAAACACTATTCCAAAAGGAAACACTCCTGGGTGGGCACGAAACACCAGAAGAGCGAAAACTGTCTTCCATTTGCAGCACACCGGAATACATCCTTACATCCCACAGCGGGAGTCGGGGGCAGTCTTCTACCCGCGAAGCTCGTCCGGAAAGTCGACCCAGCTTTTCATAATCGTTCGTGAGGTGTGGTGGGTCTTGATATGGGGTGGGAGGTGGGGAGATTATTGTGGGAGGGGTGAGGGAAGGAAGGGTCGTCCTTGGGGAGACATAAGGGGTGGTGGCTGTCTCCCCCAGCCTCCCCCGCAGTACAGAGGTCAATCTGGGGGGGTTGGGGGAGAAATATGCGTCACTGGTAACTCCCCCAGCCTCCTCTCGTGTCTGGGTCGTCCTGGGGGAGACATTTGGGGTCGTGGCTGGCTCCCCCAGCCTCCCCTTCAGTGCGGGAGTTGTCCTGAGGAAGACAAAGGGGTTGTGGGTGACTGGCTAACTCCCCTGCGGTGTGGGGGGTCATCCTGGGGAGAGACTCAGGGGTGTTAGTTGACTCCCCCAGCCCTGGGGTGCAGGACTACGGTTACGGTCAGCCTGAGGCGCCCGGGGTAATCGATCAACCAAGCGTTAACCGTTTATCAAGTCTCCCCCCACCCTCTTCCCACCCCTTGCTGGGAGGTGTGGGCGGACTTGAGGATGATGTGGGCGGGCCTGAGGGTGGTGCGGGCGGGGGAGGATGGAGGTACTAAAGGATGGTTGTCCTCAACACGACCTCGGGGTAAATGACGCTCACAGTAAATCTCAAATCCCCAAAATTACTTTCCAAGAATCCCCCTTACTGTCTTCCCTCCCCATTGGCTTACCCACGCCTCGAGTTGCGCTTCATCGCTAGACGAGCCAATGTAACCCCAAGCAGATTGGTTAGCGTCCTTCGCTCACTATTCACAGGGTCCTCGGGTCGAATCTCGGGCGAGGAGGACATCTCCGAGATTCCCCTCACTCCACCCGTCATGACTTCGTGTACAAGTGGATTCCTGTAGTTTACACTTGTGAGCTGGTTTACGTCGTGGTATACATAGGTTTACAGTTAGGTTTACACTAAGGAATTGTATGATGCCGTACCTCAGGTGTGGAAAGGAGTGGACCATCTTATCTGATGCCTTCCACGATCACAAACAGTCTCAAAACGACCCAGCGGTCGCGTTTGTTTATTCCACTGTACACCAGCGAGGCGCCCTTCCTCCAATCAGCGTACATCAGTCTACGCGTTCACTAGCGAGACTCAAAACAAAGGTCACGTGGAAGGACCCATGATAGCTTCATCCATATGTACCGGTTCACAGGTACACCACTTCTCCTGGTCCATTATGACCGGTTCGCTGGACACAAACATGTAGTAACCCGGTCCAGAGATAGCGTGTGTCCCGGTACACACTCTGTGGGGCTTATCTACAAGCGTGATTTCACACTATACAACGTACTGGACACATATGTACTATTACATATCATTTACTGGACACATAAGTACCATTACATATCATTTACATAGGTAGAACTTGATCTACAGGTGTAAAAACGAAGGAACAATTATCCTATTGCCAAAAGTATAAACCATATTTCATGAAATAAATTTTTTCTACTTCACTTCACTGTGGAGGAACTTATTGCTCCAAAGGGAGACCATCATTTCGCTGCTTCTGATTGGAGCGCAGCCGTGAAGTGGCAGGAACCCCCTTGAAAAAAAAAAAAAAAAAGGAGTGCTGGTATGTATACAGTGGCATGTGTTACAGTCGATAGGGAAGGATTTACTTTGTGTGACGAAAGGGACTTCAGCTCCGGTGGTCTTTCGGGGTGGTCCCTAGATGAGGGGAGGAGGGATGTGGGGGGCCTGGGACGGCAGGAGTCCCTGGGGGTGGTCTCCGGAGGGGGGGAGGGATGGGGGGGGGGACGGTAGGAATCCCAGAGGGTGGTCACCCAACGTGGGACAGGGTGAGACAAAGCACCAACCCAGGGGTGGTGACAGTCGCTTTAACCCCCTCTCGAACCCGTCTATCCGTCTAGCCATAAGCGCTAGACCGTCTCTTACTGTCCACCACCAGTATCCTCCCTACACCGCTCACGTACCACCATACTCGACCGTCGGCATGAGGGATAGGGGTCCGACACTGCAGACTGTCCCACATTATGAGGTGGAACCCGTACCAACTCACAGTCCTCCCGCTCCAATGTAATATAATGCCTCACGACCTCACATTGAAGCCTCATCTTTACCAGCCACTGTCTACCAGTACACAGTGCAGTTGCGTGACCTTCTCTAAGACACTATATATATATATATATATATATATATATATATATATATATATATATATATATATATATATATATATATATATATATATATATGGACAAGTGGCTCAAGGGTGAATCTACTTATTTATGGTCGACCAACACAGAACCTCTTTATGTCACCGAGAGTACAATCACGTCAAAGAACTGCTCTCTTTGAGGGAGTTCATATTTCCCTGCAACTGTACGCAGTGCAGCCCTGAGCTGCAGGAACCTCTGGAAAAATATCTTAGGCAACACTAAGACTCTTTCTTTGAAAGTGGCCCACTCACATCTGTGAAGATGTCTTGAGAATATATGAAAGCTTGGCGTCTGTCTTTCTGCAAATAAATAAATGAATAAATAACTCGGCCATATGAATGTACCCGCAATACACGAAACTATACGAGATAGAATATAACCAGAGAGGAGGACTATGGTAACCAATAAAGCATTTATAATACGTGTAAGGCAAACAGCAGAAACCAAATTATACCATCTATAATTACCAAAAAGGCTGTGTTTGCGAGAACAGGAGACATAATCAGCACAGACAACCAAACTACACCAACAGGAGAGAGAGTCATCCAGAACCCCAGCCCAATAGGGAACACATATTGGTCAAGGGGTCAACGAGGAGCTGGGTCAAGGGTTAAACACATACGTAATGGGTATGTAGTCTTGGAGCTATACTGAACAGATGAATGAGATGTTCGAGACACATATCTTCCGCTTAAGGAGGAGGCCCAGCAGGACGTCCTACAATACTGTGGGTTAGGGGGCATCAGGTGGTGGCAGGCGGGGTATCCCCCCCCCCGCGCCAGTTTTGTTTACATCGATCAGCTGATCGTGGTTCCATCAGCTGGCCGGCCCAGCTGATCGCGAGGGATGCCACAGGTGTGTGTGTGTGTGTGTGTGTGTGTGTGTGTGTGTGTGTGTGTGTGTGTGTGTGTGTGCACGGAATGAACAAGTTTTTCTTCTGTAAATCTTGAAGTTGAACTGGAAATCATCTCATACGCCGATGGACGTTACAGAGTAGAGCGCCGCCTAGGATCCTATCGACTCTAAAGTAGCCCACCTTTCCCTGCTCCCGCGAAGAGCGAAGCCTCAGGAGTCCCACAAAAGGGGTCCTACGAATATATATATATATATATATATATATATATATATATATATATATATATACTGACACACACACTGTGCATGAACCTTGACAATTACACTGAGGCAGACTCTGAAACAATCCTTGGGGGAAGACAATGGTCTTCCATCCCCAGAGTAAAATAAATTCACATTTCATGTGGACCTAAAAGACGACTACAGATGCCTTTTGTCTCCTTAATGAACTACTCTTTAACCCAGGCAGTGAAAATGTGATGAGTTGAGTTTAATGAGTGGCGAAGTTTGAGGAGATGCTCTCCAGTGAGAGAGGGAGAGAGAATGGGAGGAGGGGCAGAAGGAGGAGAAGAGGAGGTGAGGGGTATATGAATGATGGGTAAGTAGGAGGTGGAAGGGAGAGTGAGCGAGTGTGTGTGAGTGAGTGAGTGTGTGAGTGAGTGAGTGAGTGAGTGAGTGGAGGATATGTGACGGGGAATAAAGAAAACTGAGAATAGAACAAATCAAACGACTGAAAAAAGGTTAACCAGGAACCAACTAAACTAGAACCTGCAGGTAACTAAACTAGAAAACTGAAACCAATCAAACTAGAAACCTTGGGCCAGTGAAACTAGAACCTTCAGCCAATGAAACTTGAATTTGGAGCCAAGCAAACTAGAAACCTGAAGCCAACCAACCTAGAAACCTAAATACAAGCATACTACAATCCAGAAACCAACTGAAATAGAAACCAGAAACCAAACAGACCAGAAACGAGACACCAACTAAACTAGAAACATAAAGCCAACTAACCTGGAAACCTAGAGCTAAACAAACTAGAAACCTATACATAACCAGCCTAGAAACCATCATCTTATCCAACAGAACCCAGAGGCAAACCAGTGTTAATGAGAAAGCATTATGAAGCGACACTTCAGTGTGCTGAAGTTCAGCTGTGACTGGATTGTACCCTCGTTACCTTTCATAAAAATAATCTGATCATTAGCAATTAATGATGGGCAATCAGTGCCACTGGCCGCCTGACTTAAGGGTAATTACGTCCATCGTCAGGGGTCAACGATGGTGGGAGGATCATTTCCAAACGCTTCCTAATTCCAATGTGCAACATTTCTTTAATCACGTGACGACCTTAATTTCCTCTCTAACAATATTTCCATTTTCTATCTTCCAATTAGGTCAGCAGTGTGTGTGTGTGTGTGTGTGTGTGTGTGTGTGTGTGTGTGTGTGTGTGTGTGTGTGTGTGTGTGTATTTATATATATAAATATATATATATATATATATATATTTTTTTTTCATACTATCCGCCATTTCCCGCGACAGCGAGGTAGCGTTAAGAACAGAGGACTGGGCCTTTGAGGAAATATCCTCACCTGGCCCCCTTCTCTGTTCCTTCTATCCC
This sequence comes from Panulirus ornatus, assembly GCF_036320965.1. Taxonomy (NCBI): domain Eukaryota; kingdom Metazoa; phylum Arthropoda; class Malacostraca; order Decapoda; family Palinuridae; genus Panulirus; species Panulirus ornatus. Next base: position 2,915,640 of record NC_092230.1, on the reverse strand, counting down.
GGGGCGGGCCCACGCGTGATTCATAGCCAGCAATGCTAATAACCACAAAAGCACAGGATAAAATAAATCTTCGTATGTGCTCAGCTGCTTATACGGTCGGGGAGCTGCTACATACATCACCTGCACCTGGCCCTACTGGTGCTTCTGTCTGTTCCAAGTGAACCACCTACCCACCTGCACCACATTACCCATTTACACTACATCCCCATCTAAACCACTTAAACCGACAGTTCTCCCCTCTATGCTAAAGCTTTTAGGTCCTTTAAGTACGACTCTCCGACCTTTTGGAAGGATGGCCGGGCCTTTAACCTGACCTTTCAGGGTCGTGCCCGGCGGAAGAACATTTCTCGTAGGGTCAACTGATTACTGCCCCTCACACTGAACATCTCTTACATCACTAGGTAGTGGCCATTCCAGCTGCCCTGGTTGGATCAGAGGCGTCGTATCGCTGATTCATAACTCGAGGACAAGGTCGAGGCGAATGGTGAGGTGAATGGAAGAGTGTGGAAGATTGGGTGAATTAAGGAGATCGATTGTAATGGAGTCGTGACGGGCTTACAATACCAGAGAGTGGCCAGCTATATGAGAGAATGACCACTCTGAATAAAGGAGTTGTCAGAAATAAGGCGAGAGCTTGTCCTGTTTTAGTACAAGCTTGGCCAGCTTGACCCAGGGCAACAAGGCCTGTGGCAAGATTCGAGCTCACCCATCTAAGACAGACTTTGGCCAGTTTCAATGGATATCTAACATAACGAGAAAGTAAGAAGAAAGAAAACATCGTAATCACAAAGCGTCCATGATACACAGTGTCTTCATGATCATGCAAAATCATACATACCTTAAACGACAAGTCTTCGGCAACGAACCATCTCTCTGACGTAAGCGGGGCGTCCCGTTCCAAAGCTCAGACCAGGCGAGTCTGATGTGGGGGCGTCCCGGTTTCAAGGCTCAGACCAGGCGAATCTTACACCCAAAAACAGAGACCTTAAAGAGTACAGTAAAGATCATAGGCCCAGGTGGGGACACTAACCTTACACACTGCATTCCTGGCGTGCTGGTAGAAGAGTTCTACCGTCTGTGGCGCCTGAAGCTGTAGAACAGACTCGATGTAGAACCTGTAGAGAAGGGCAGACAACACTGTGACACACTCTCATAACATCTTAATCTACGAACAAACCTATCCAGAAACAAGACAAAAAAAGAAAGAAGTATTGGTCCATAGTCCACCATACGTGGACCAGTTCTCTATAATCATGGATTTATTAAAAATATATTATAACAACAGCCTTGAAACATCGAAAAGTGATCTTGTATTTCATAATATAAACTGGCTTTATCAATAACAAGAACCAAAGACATATCATACGACCTACAGAAAATACCAAAATATCATATTTAAAATATAATTGAAAACCTGGTCATAGACCACCAGGTCTTGTGTTATCTGTCCTTCCATGTACTGTCCTCCAGCAGATAACCTGGTCATAGACCACCAGGTCTTGTGTTATCTGTCTTTCCCATGTACTGTCCTCCAGCAGATAACCTGGTCATAGACCATCAGGTCTTGTGTTATCTGTCTTTCCCATGTACTGTCCTCCAGCAGATAACCTGGTCATAGACCACCAGGTCTTGTGTTATCTGTCCTTCCCATGTACTGTCCTCCAGCAGATAACCTGGTCATAGACAACCAGGTCTTGTGTTATCTGTCTTTCCCATGTACTGTCCTCCAGCAGATAACCTGGTCATAGACCACCAGGTCTTGTGTTATCTGTCTTTCCCATGTACTGTCCTCCAGCAGATAACCTGGTCATAGACCATCAGGTCTTGTGTTATCTGTCTTTCCCATGTGCTTCCTCACAATCACCCACCATCAACCTCCCTATCATTATTCCCATCCAAATCTCATCACCTCCTCTTAAACTGTCACTCGTCTTGCTGGTCTGTGAAAGGAGGCCCTACCCAGATATTTACCCTCTAGCTTGACCAGAACAAAGGAGCCTCTTTTCCCGGAGAGCTTACTGAACGACAAGATGTTCGCACTGGCGGTAGAGGCCGTCCGTACACTTAATGGACAAGAGGGCCCAGCGCGAGTCGAGTGCTTCTGCTCTGTTATGGTAATGACGAACCAAAAAGCCCCCACTACAGAGCCGCTCTGCGCCCTGATGTGGTCCCGGTTACTGCCATAAATGCACACAGCAGGACAGCAGTAGCGGCAGTGAGGGGTGAGGGGAGAAAGGCTGAGGGGAGGCTGTACTGGAGTGAGGGGGGGGATATGCCTGGGATCTCTCGTATGGAGACACCAGACTCCGAGTGATCCAGAGACCTAAGAGAGATGTGTTTCAGTCACCCGCTGATATAAGTAGTGAACAATTCTTTGCTTCGCTCAGCCACTATCCTTCGTAAGCCAGCAAAGACCATACCTTAGTCACTACCCTTCGTAAGCCAGCAAAGACCATACCTTAGCCACTACCCTTCGTAAGCCAGCAAAGACCCTACCTGAGCCACTACCCTTCGTAAGCCAGCAAAGACCCTACCTTAGCCACTACCCTTCGTAAGCCAGCAAAGACCATACCTTAGCCACTACCCTTCGTAAGCCAGCAAAGACCCTACCTTAGCCACTACCCTTCGTAAGCCAGCAAAGACCATACCTTAGCCACTACCCTTCGTAAGCCAACAAAGACCATACCTTAGCCAATATCCTTCACAAGCCAACAAAGAACCCAGCTTAGTCAATTTCCTTCCTGAACCAACAGACAACACCACTAAACAATGTCTCCCAGTCTGCCCCAGGAATTTAAAAACACGTATCCAGTAAATCACCCACACACTAATGTAAAATTCACCTTACACATCTATACACTATATACATATATACTCTTTAACTGCCTATACATCTACACACCTATATCTATCTACACATCTATGCACTCTACAAACCATGTCTTTGTTTCTATGTCTTCTGTGTCTAACCCCTTCCTTTCCCCCCTCCTAACTACCCAATTAAAGAGTTCATTGGTCCTTAATGGGGAATAATGGAGTCTGGAGAGTGGTCTTGGACGAAGCAACCTTCAGCTGAGGGGATACATAGTGTGGGGACTGCAGTCTTGGGGAATAACCTGGGGACTCCAGTACTGGGGACTAACCTGGGGACTCCGGAAATGAGGCTACTAACACGGGGACTGGCGATGAGGACCCTACCATGGGGAACCCGATCAATTCTACAACTATCTTAAATATGAAAGAAATTCTACACGAACATTCACATTAAAAAAATTTCTATCAAGAAATTCTGATCCGGTTCTTTCCGCTGAGACGAAGGTAAAGTCGACTAACCAGACAGATATGAATAACCTACAGAAGTGTATTAAAAAGTGAGTCTTACAGATTCCAAGAATTATGCTAATGTATTCAGAGGCGGACCCACGTAATCTATGCATCGACCGAGTCAAAATATTCCCTCAACGAACCTCCGTTGCAACAATATTCTGTACGTATATATAAAATACATTTTAAAATTGTTTCCTGGCAAATATAATCTTTTCCAAAGTACTCCTTTACAAAAAAAAAATACATTTACGAATACTATTTACGGGAGGGTAAATATACGGGACCGTTCATTTTACCCCAACACAAAAATCCGTTTTCTATGAAAGTCTAAAAGAAGGGGGGATTATGGTAAAATCTCGCGGGCCTGATAGTGGATATATCCCTACCATATTATAATATAAATTAGGAACGTTTGCCTCCGGCACCTGAGCGTCAGCTGTGACTCGCTAAACTTGATGCTCTACGGACCTGAGACCCTACCCCCCCCCCCCCCATTACCATAACCCATATGCAAATTATTGGAAATCTTTGGTTACTTATGTTTTTAGAGGCGAAATGGGGTTGGGGAGGGGGGGGGGGGGAAACCTCCTCCACTGTATGTGGTGTTGGTAGTGGTGGTGGCAGTGGAGTAAATGACAACTGCAACACTGATGAAGTTGCCATCACCATCTAAACTCGACCATCTATTGTGGTTCCCTGGCTAAGGAATATACCTGATGAAGACCTGATGAAGACCTGGTGAAGACCTGGTGAAGACCTGGGGATAGGCGAGAAAGAACACTGCCCACGTATTCCCTGCGTGTCGTAGAAGGCGACTAAAAGGAGAGGGAGCAGGTGGGCTGGAAATCCTCCCCTCTCGTTTTCAATTTTCCAAAAGAAGGGACAGAGAAGGGGGCCAAGTGAGGATACATATACACACACACATATATATATATATATATATATATATATATATATATATATATATATATATATATATATATATATATATATATCACTTATAGACACTCCTAGATCCTTGCCAGTCTCTCCAGACCATAAGATACGTATAATTTCTCGTCAGAGAGTTAGTATGAAGACGTTGATACATCAGGCGCCGACCCGTCACTCGTTGGTCCAAACTCCTCTTCGTTAACTTGCATTTACGTCTTCTTGTGACGCTTTCCTAAATCATGATCGAGCATTCACATTTTCGTTACGTTTCCGTATCTGTTTTCATTCCAGTTTCCATCTCGTTTTTACAGAGAGAGAGAGAGAGAGAGAGAGAGAGAGAGAGAGAGAGAGAGAGAGAGAGAGAGAGAGAGAGAAGGGGAGCGTCCCCACACAGGGTACAAATTAACAGGAGGGGGAGAGGTCGGACAACAGAGGCTGGGGAGAGCGGCTGGGCCCGGGGAGAGCCCGGTGGGGAGGGGGGGGGGGCGCTCTAGTGTGGCAAGAGGGGGAGAATGGAAGATAGATAAGAAAACAGGAGAAGAGTGGACAGGCAAGAGGAGGGGGGAATATGAGGGGAAATAGAAAAGAGAGAAGAGAAAATGAGAGAGAGAGAGAGAGTTAGAGAAGAGAGTAGGACGTGGAAGAGCAATTATTAATAGAGTAAATGATTTGAAAGAGATTATCAGAAGGAAGGGAATAAGAGAGATGAGAAAGATAGGGATGTGCGAATGTGAGGAGGTATGGAGCACATGAGGTTCGAATGAGGGAAACACATGAGAAACATAGAAGGATGGTGTGGTGAGGCAGTGGGTGAGACATGACGTGTGGGGAGAGAGAGAGAAAGGGAGATGAGAGATAGAGAGAGATGAGTTAATTATGGAAGAATGGAGTAGGGAGGAGGGTGGAGCAAGTCCAAGCAATCCGGGTACGGGTGGAGGAGGTTCCCAAAGGTCGTGGTGAGAGGCTGGGAGAGGCGGTGAGTGCAGGCGAAAAACGGCGGGAGAGGAGAGAGAGAGAGAGGCGGGGGGGAGGGAACAGCATCTGGAGAGAAGCGGCGACACACAGACACGAAGACAAACCCACATGGAAGGAGGGTGAAGAAGGTGGAAGGAAGACAAGGGAAGAGAGGGAGACAGGCACCCATGGCGAGGCACGGAGCAAGGGAGGGAGGGAAGGTGGCAAGCAGGCAGGCAGGCAGGGAGGATAAAGGGAGGGAGTGAGGAGGGGACTGGAAATCAGGGAGATGAGAGCAAAACACATAAGCAAGGAGGAGGACCACCGGACACAGGCAGGGAGGAGAAGGGTGAGGGAGAGGGGCGGTAGCAGGCCACTCGCCAGCTGTCGAACCCCTTAACGAAGGGGAGAAGAGAGAGGAGGGGGAGGATACCGATTCTGGGGAGCAGGCAAGCGAGGGCTAAAGCAGGAGACGGGGAGAGTAAGAATAAACGAGGAGGAAGGAGGAAAGGGACCAGAGGGTGTAAGGAAGGGAGAGAAGCCGCGTGACCAGCACCACATAAGGCAGGGTGACCACCACTAGCACTGGCCACCACCTGACCCACCAAGACTACTACCACACTGCCACCACTACTACCACCACTATTACTACCACTACCACCACTATTACTACCTCTACCACCACTATCCTACCTCACACCAACACTACCTGACACCCTGACACACCAAGACTACCTGACACCCTGACACACCAAGACTACCTGGCACCCTGACACACCAACACTACCTGACACCCTGACATGACACCCTAATCCTGACACAACAACACTACCTGACACCCTGACATGCCAACACCTGACACCCTGACATGCCAACACTACCTGACACCCTGACATGACACCCTAATCTTGACACACCAACACTACCTGACACCCTGACATGACACCCTAATCTTGACACACCAACACTACCTGACACCCTGAAACACCAACAGCACCTGACACCCTGACACACCACTACCTGACACCCTGACACACCAACACCACCTGACACCCTAACATGACACCCTAATCCTGACACACCAACACTACCTGACACCCTGACACTTAATTAATGTTTACCTGGAGTAATCTTCGAGGGGTTCGACTCCCACAACCCAGGTTGCTGGGTTTGGGTGTTTGGTGGACCCAGGTGTTGGAAGCGGCAGGCATCCCTCACTGAGGCCCACACAACCATGGCTGGTGTGGTCCACTTTGTAGGTGCAGTGCACTCTTGAACTTGTCTACCGTGCACCATGTTTCTGATGATGGTACATGGCAAGGTGGTGAAGACTCTTGGGCCCCGGCGGGGGGGTTTAAGGTGTTCTCTCTCGTCGTCCATATGACACACACGGATTTCAGACTTTGTCTATGTCTCTTTTTAGCCTTTCATCATCCTCTAATCATGCGACTTTCATTCTAATTTTACCATCATCAGCGAAGGATGATATGATACTGTGGCTCGTGGTCGCGTCAATGTCGAAATACAATCATGAGCAACAGAAGGGGCGCAAGTACACTTCCCTGGAGGACTGAGCTGTGTACAGTGGAGGCGCTGGTGATGATAGCATGGTTTACAACCACACACGGGTTGTGATCTATCGTTAGTTAGTTCTTCCGGTTATTCTCATCTCTCGCTGTGGCACCATGGTCACATCTGTCAAATGCTTTCACAAGAAGCTGGGTAAATCACGCCCATATTATGATGATTATTTTCCATAGCTTCACCAGTCCTATAGTAGTGGTCAAGCAACTAGCAGAGGCAGGATCGCCCCGCCCTCAAACCATGTCGTGCCGGGTCATGATATCTGTTCACTTCCATTGATGGATTCAGTCTGCCTCTTAGTATTCTGTCCAAGATTTTTGTTTTTTTTAATGCGTGATTTTACTGCTTTCGGCCGATAGATTTTTTCTTTTTTTTTTTTTTTGGGGGGGGGGATTGCTTGACTTCCACCTTAGTGGAGTGGGGCGATGTGGGTCAGTTTCAGACTCTCGGAGATGATGCCAGAATCAAGACTTTTTCTCCTGAGGACATTCAAGGCTCGCACTACAGGTGTGTTGGATTACTCTGTGAAGACTTGAGTTCCCCGTGAGTCCGGGCCTGGGGCTGAGTGCATGGTCATGCTCTCAGTGGCCCTCTCGAAATCTTGTGTTGAGTTGATGATATCTGCTGGGTGGGGGAGATGACTGTTTAAGGAGACGTTTCGTTGGGTTATACATCTTTGAGGCAGTTATTTTTCGGCTCATTGAACACCGAATCACATTGCCTTTTTACGAATCTCACAAACCTCCTGGCAGTCATCTGTAAGAATACCTACCTCTGTGTTTAGGGGGTCACTGGAGTCTGTGGTCCTGGGTTTGCGTTTTGCATATGAGCAAAAGTATTTTGGTTTGTTTCATTATTCGTTATTGCTTCTTTCCTCTTCTTCCTTCAACTGTTTCATATGACACTTCTGCTTTATGGTCTGTGTCTGATTTTTCTTTCCTTTGCTGGGTGACCTGTGGCTTCTTTATAATGTCTGCCGTCCCTTTTCAACTTCGGTTTTACTATCCAGTCTCCATCTACACTGGCGGGTGTGGGAGAAGCCTTCTGCTTTACTATCCTGTCTCCATCTACACTGGTGGGGAGGAAGAAGCCTTCTACTTTACTACCCTTTCTCCATCTATAAATATCAATATTTTAGGTTATTTTTACTCGCCTCACCTTAGACCATCAGGTCTTTCTTACGCACAAATGTACAGTCTGCCCCGACCCCCATAATCATGACCATGGACAATTACCCCCTACAAGCACTCGCCCCCTACAACCTCCCCACTACCTTCCCTCCCCAACCTCCAACGGCACCCCACCAAGATCACCCCAGGTGATGAGGGGCCACAGGGGTGAAGGTCTGTCACGGACACACACACACACACACACACACACACACACACACACACACACACACACACACACACAAGGAAGACGAACCCACCAACAAAAAACGGAGTCTGGTATCTTCTGGTAACCCCTTGTCACTCAAGCTATGGGGGTGAAGGTCACGACTATATACATACCCATACCAATTGAGCAATGTTGTTAGCCCTTGTTACCGGATACACCGAAGATAACCCAACACACACACACACACACACACACACACACACACACACACACACACACACACACATGCAGTGTACTAGCGTCTGGTAATGACTTGCAATGTAAGTTGATGAAAAGGTCAAGGACTAGCAACTCACCGCTTGCCTGGGCCACAACAGCTGCCATCCTTGACACACTCCACACTCACATACTTAAGAACCCTCAGTGGACCTATCAGTCTCCTGTCTTACTATCCAGTCTGCAGCTGGGTTGTGTTAGACCTGTGGGATGGTATTACTATCCTCCAGTTGATGACTCCGTTGTAGACCACCAGGTCTTGTCTTATCTGTCCGTCCCATGTACTGTCCTCCAGCAGATAACCTGGTCATAGACCATCAGGTCTTGTGTTATCTGACCTTCCCATGTACTGTCCTCCAGCAGATAACCTGGTCATAGACCATCAGGTCTTGTGTTATCTGTCCTTCCCATGTATTGTCCTCCAGCAGATAACCTGGTCATAGCTATCAGGTCTTGTGTTATCTGTCCTTCCCATGTACTGTCCTCCAGCAGATAACCTGGTCATAGACCATCAGGTCTTGTGTTATCTGTCCTTCCCATGTACTGTCCTCCAGCAGATAACCTGGTCATAGACCATCAGGTCTTGTGTTATCTGTCCTTCCCATGTACTGTCCTCCAGCAGATAACCTGGTCATAGACCATCAGGTCTTGCGTTATCTGTCCTTCCCATGTACTGTCCTCCAGCAGATAACCTGGTCATAGACCATCAGGTCTTGTGTTATCTGTCCTTCCCATGTACTGTCCTCCAGCAGATAACCTGGTCATAGACCCTCAGATTCTCTGTTATATGTCTTCAATCCTATCAATAACCCAGTGTATTCTCTACATTCACCTAAATCAGAAAGCCTAAAAAGAAATCTTATAACCTTCCTAATGAAGCTTAAAACCTCTCAAATTAGTCTTCACCTGTGAAGGGTGAGATATACGAGTGATAATGAACACTGAACCTATATAAATGGATTCCTGGGTGATATGACGGGTTCCCACAACCAGGACAGACTTCACGTCCCACGTCTTGTCAGATCAGAAGGACCCCCTGCACCCCGTAATCTCCTCCACCAACTCATAGGTCTTAAAGGCTTATGGAGACAGGATCCCCTCCCACCAGAGGGTATGGTAGCAAGGTGATCCAGCGCGGCCCCCACACATCATAACAATAGGGTTTCCAGGAAGGTGTCTGTGGGGCAGGTCGTGGGAACTGGAGGGGGACCCGGCCGAAGGTCTTGGAGTACACCAGCGCAATAACAGGACCGGCATTACACCGCTCTCTCTCTCTCTCTCTCTCTCTCTCTCTCTCTCTCTCTCTCTCTCTCTCTCTCTCTCTCTCTCTCTCTCTCTGTTTCATCTGTTCTTAACGTTACCTCGCTCACGTATATATATATATATATATATATATATATATATATATATATATATATGTGTGTGTGTGTGTGTGTGTGTGTGTGTGTGTGTGTGTGTGTGTGTGTGTGTGTGTGTGTGTGTGTGTGTGTGTGTGTGAGTATAAAATTTCTGAGACATACAGTGTAATAAAGCGCGGTTCTTTAAGACGACAATCCCGGCCCACTTCATTGTGTTCCATCCCACGTCCCCACCATAATTAGCGGAGACACCATTATATTCCCCCGGACGTCCCTCACAAAGGACGCTCCTCACTGGAATGGGACGCATACTTCACCCCCCAAGAGAAGTGAGCCAGACGTGCCTACGAACGTAACGTGAGTAACAAGTATCATCTGCAAACTGCTGCTGTGCTCATTCCCAATTTCTATCACCCTCACCAAGAATTAAGAGGTAGGTGACCCCACCTCTGCACAGTGCCCTCCCTCACATACGTCAATACTAATCCTCTGTCACACACATATTACTTGTACGCCAACATTGACGCTACAACACTTATGAATACGTAGCGTAACCATCCCGGCTCTTTTAATGTACGCAAGGGCCTACTGGACACTTACAACACAGATGTGAAGTATCTATACAGCGTACCAGACCATCCAAGACGGTGGTGGTTGGCGAGGCCTACGGGCAGCGGACTCTAACAGCCTGGCGGAGCAGAGGAGAAACACGAGAAACACGACAGCAAGGTCCCAGACCCAGCTGTAGGGGTAGAAGACCTGCCAAACCATCGCAAGGTATACGTAAGGTAAGGTAAGGTCCAGACCCAGCTGTGGGGGGTAGAAGACCTCCCAAACCAACGTAAGGTATACGTAACGTAAGGTAAGGTCCCAGACCCAGCTGTGGGGGTAGAAGACCTCCCAAATCATCGTAAGGTACACGTAAGGTAAGGTAAGGTCTCAGACCCAGCTACGGGGGTTGAAGATCTCCCAAACCATCGTAAGGTATACGTAAGGTAGGGTAAGGTAAGGTCCCAGACCCAGATGTAGGGGGTAGAAGACCTCCCAAACCGTCGTAAGGTATATGTCACTGAGCTAAGGTGAGGTAAAGTGTGTGTGTGTGTGTGTGTGTGTGTGTGTGTGTGTTCAAGGCCCATTATAATGATATACTGCTCAAATCACCCAGCTATTACCCGATTATGTCCTGGTTTACAAAACGTTCAACAACATACTTAAGCACTTAGGTGCTTCCGGACGTCCATACTGGTTTCCATAACACTTAGTAGTAACTTATACCTACTTTATAAAGTGCTATCATGCTTTATATTTTTCATGATACATCATGTATTTGAAAGGAAGAAATACCTAAGGTATAGAAGATAATTATCTTCCACGGATATGAACCTGTTAAATTCACAACTTCTATTTGTAGTGTCAATCTGTTTATTTAGTCACCCCTCTACTGTACGCCACGTTTTCTCTGGTTCTTTATTATTGGTCATGGTTTAAAGGAAATCTCACTACTTGCATCATTCTAAAACTACATGACTATGACTGTACTTCTATTTTCATGCCACATAATGCCATGATACATAATTCATTAGGATTTACCCTTAAGATTTCACAAACAAGTATTTCACAAACAAGTATTATCTCCGTATTACCCCTTCACTTGATTACATACGTATGGATAACTCACTTATTCTGCCTTACGTTATCAACTGGTTTAGTCTCGTGTACTCATTCAATTTGTCTATTCCTGTGTGATGTTACTGTTATGACACCTAGTGTCTTACATTCTTACATCACATTTACCTACGTCCCTAATGACTCTATTTTTAAATAATGACGCATAATCATAATAGATTCAGCTGAATCTAAAACGTCTTGGTATCATATATATATATATATATATATATATATATATATATATATATATATATATATATATATATATATATATATATATATATAGGTTCAAGTGACGGGGACAAGCGAGGGTACAACTCGCTCGCCGTAAGACCAAATGCAATCATAATGTACTCACTTGACGAGGAAGTAGAGGGTCAGAGGAGCCCCGTTGAGCGCTCGGACGAAGTCGTGGTCAACGACCCGCCTGTCGTGCGACAACCACTGGTAATGGCCCCTGCAACACGACCACAACACGACATGTTACCACACAAACAAACACATGAATATCATTATTAGCTTTTACATGACCCTGAGTTAATGGAAGATTAGTTATTATGAGAGACAGAAATGGCTCGAGAACGGAGTCTGTTTGAATGTGTCTAATAAACAGAGAGAGAGAGAGAGAGAGAGAGAGAGAGAGAGAGAGAGAGAGAGAGAGAGAGAGAGAGAGAGAGAGAGAGAGAGAGAATTAATCTGCCAAGTTTACATATATTTATCTATTACGTTTCATGATATACATCTCAACATACCACCATAATTTCCATTAAGTTCAAGCAACACTAAACGATTATGATGATGCCACCATTTTTTTTGGCTCAATCAAACCACTAATGAAACCTAACCTGTATATTATAATTCCCCCATTATAACCCGTGATGAGAATTAATCAAAACCCTCATCCGTTATATTGTTGAACAAAATGCAAGCCATTGCTACATCTTCCGTGTTAACATTATGTAATAATACAATATATATTGAAATATTCATGCACTTTAGTTACCCCATTGTTAGTAAAAGAAAACGCAATAAGAAATATGTATGGAAGAAAACGGAGCATATCTAAATGGTAACTAAACAATTTTTTATGTCTGCAACATACTAAATACATTGTCGGTATTTATCTTTTCTGATATACTTTCAAAGGGAACATTTCACTATTAGTTTCCCTGTGAATAAGCTACTACCTCAGGTAAGAGAAGGAAGAGCCACCTACTGAGAGGAGGAAGATCGATATCAAGTGAGAGGAGAAATCATAACTACGAAGTAATGCCATAATCATGAGAAGGTACAGGAACAACTACCTGTCGTAAAATGAGAGTAGGCAGACCTATCTCAACTAAAAGGAGAGACATCCACTCCAACGAGGTGCAGGAGGGACCACCTACATTATGAAGAACCACCCTAAAGAACAGAAAGAGAGCCAGCTCCCACCTCAACTGCGACTTGAAAGAAGGATGAAGACCATCCATTGTATTAGGTAAGGGTAACACCACCTCATCCATAAGGAAAGTGAAGACCATCTCATCCTACGACGTAAGAAGCTGCTGTTTGCAGATGACGCAGTTCTGGTGGCAGACTGGAGAGAGAGAGAGAAACACCACAAACTTGATGGTAGGACTTGTGTGAGGGAATGAAAGGAGAAAGATGAATATTGATGCAAAAATGAGGTAATGACGTGTAGGGTCAGCTGGTGTTTGCAGATGACGCGGTTCTGGTGGTAAACTCGGGAGAAAAACTCGACAAACCTGATGGTAGGACTTGAGTGATTGTGTAGAGGAAGAAGATAAAAGTACATATGAGGTAATGAGGAGCTCTAGCCTCACAACCACCGTCTGGAGGAGGAACTTCGAGGACGATACTCACGTGGCGTCGACGACGGCGAGGGAGAAGTACTGGTTCTCCTTGAGGGTGAAGTGTGAGGCCACCATGGCCAGGAGCTCGTGGGTCAGGAGGCGAGGTCCCACGTTGACCTGGAGGCGTCGCTCGTCCAGCAGCACCACTTCCACCCGCACCCCCGTGCTCATCTGCCGACACACATACACACACACACACGTTACTGACAGGTCATGGCCGGGTACAGGGGAAAAGACTTAAGAATACTGGGGAATGGAAGGGAACGTATGGGAATGCATGGGGAAGGCATAGGAATTCAGGGGAATTCATGATAATACATGGAAATACAGAGGAAATAGAGGGGAATGCAGGGAATGCATGGAAATACAAAGGAAAGGAGGAATACATAATAATACAAACGAATACATGGGAATACAGAGGAATTGGAATTACATGACTTAAACAAATACATGAGAATACAAACAGCAAGAGACCACTGTGGCCTTTCTAGGCTCTATGTTGACAGTAGAATACATCAAAATGACACAAAATGTACAACATTACAGGAAAATTACAGGGGAAACTCTCCTCATACATGACAAGGTATATACAGAATCTTGAAGTGTTTCATACAACAAGAACTCCAACCCACACCGCCACTACAGTGTAATCAGTACATAAATAGAATTCCAAAGTAATCGCTACGCAAGGATATACAGCTCACAGTATTACATCAAAGATGACGTGTAAGATACAGACTTATAACTTATATCATCTCATATATTCTAAACTACATCGTCATTTTCCTTCTTATTAAACATTTAATACTAACTACATCACCAACATATATAATAAGCCTATTAACTGCTATCTGGTTCCATAAGCTCCTTCTAACCCCGCATCTCGGGCAGGAGACACACTGCACTATACAGATTCCTTAAATAAACTTCCCATACAGTTTTATCAAACGATAGATAACCACTGGGACATTAACCCCCAACTACAGCGGTAAACAAGGTAAACATAACCATGAATACTGTAATAGTTTACAAAAAATGATTCATACAATACACGGATGTATTCATATGTGTTTATCAGTAAAGGTATGGCTTATCTTTAAAAAAAATTAAGCAGTATTTCCACCATACGCCTGTTGGATCTCTCTCTCTCTCTCTCTCTCTCTCTCTCTCTCTCTCTCTCTCTCTCTCTCTCTCTCTCTCTCTCTCTCTCTCATTATAACAACCATCATCTCGTTCCATCTGTTCCTCTGTCCACACACTTTTCTTTCATCCCTTTCTTCCACAGCTCTCCCCTTCCTCGTCTCTCCCATATCCTCCCTCCCTCCCTCCCTCCCACTCTCACTCTCTCTCTCTCTCTCTCTCTCTCTCTCTCTCTCTCTCTCTCTCTCTCTCTCTCTCTCTCTCTCTCTCTCTCTTCCACCATATGACCAACGAAGTGGCCCTTCTCCTCCTCACTCCATCCCTCACTCACTCGGGCATTGTGTTCGTCCTAGGTTTAGTGATCGGGTTACCAACCCTATTGTTGTGGGCGCTCCATCACTGCCTCTACAATACCTGCACACCCAGCGCTGCCTACAGTAGCTACGGAGTCATTATGGATACGATACCTTAACGAAAATTCTATGAATTATAAGTGGAGCGATGTGGTATACGGGGGACGACGTGCTGTCAATGGGCTGAAATCCCTGACTACAATACCTTAGGAAAAATCTGAAGATAACAATTCAACTACGACATCCTGGGACCACTTACAATACCCCCGAGGCAGCGCTTCCTACAGAGTCATCACAAGCTAACCGCATCAAGGAAACAGTACGGTCTACGATACCTGAAGGGATATATCAAGTTACGATATCCCCAGGCCATAACCAGCTGCAGTACTCAGCTGGCCGGCTGTATGGGCCTGAGGGCTGCGGCTTCCAACAGCTGGTTCGACCGAGATGTGTTTTAGGAGGGTGGTAGAAACCCCCCCCCCCATCCCCCTTCCACGTCCCACCCATGGCCAAGCTAACTCTAGTCTGGAGGGGGAGGGAGGTGAGGTGTGTGGGGGAGGTAGAGAGGCCGCTGATCTTCCCCCCTGCGACGTCCTCGACCAATAAATCAATTGGTAATCATTCAAGTGCACTCCGCGCCCCTCACCACTGATGACGGGAGTGTACTTGAAGGTGGTGGAGAGAGAGAGAGAGAGAGAGAGAGAGAGAGAGAGAGAGAGAGAGAGAGAGAGAGAGAGAGAGAGAGAGAGAGAGAGGGCGTGCTTACACGTGTGCGTACACCCAGGCTTGCGTAAGCGTTGTCTTCACGTGTACGCCTTCCTCGTGTACACATGTGTACTTGTGTGTCGACATGATTCCTTCGTCAGGCTACCCCTCCCCCCCTCTCCCCTCACTAGGGGGCTACCCCCCCCCCCCCCAGACACATCACTAAAAACCACCACAATGTAATTTCCAAGTAGAGAACTCCCTTCCTGCTGGTTCTTGTTCTCTACCTTCCCAGTTCTCTGCCTCTGAAAACAGACAAAAAAAGGAGCCTGTGCGACAATTACACAACGAAAATAATGTAAGATAAGTGCACAGAGGAGGAAGTGAGTAATCTTAATTACTTCTGTGAACACAGACAACTGTGGACATGATTACGACCTTTCATTACGACAGCTGTGATGAAGCATGGCTGGAAATACTTGCTGGAATGTGCCATGATCTTAAAAGTCTCCATTGTTGTTTACATCCCATGAGCACGACGGTACGATCCTTGAGCACGACGGTACGACCCTTGAGCACGACGGTACGATCCTTGAGCACGACGGTACGACCCTTGAGCACGACGGTGCGACCCTTGAGCATGACAGTAGGGCCCTTAAACACAATGGTACGACCCTTGAGCACGACAGCACGAGCCTTAAGCACGACGGTGCGACCCACGAGCACGACGGTACGACATTTGAGCACGATGGTACGACCCTTGGGTATGATGGCCTGGCCTTTACACCTATCTCCAGAGGGTCAGGTCAAAGGCCAGGCCAACATGACCAAAGGTCGTCACTTCGTCGTCAAGGGTCTTACCTTTCTAACCCCACCCCAGCTGGGTCTGGCACCTTCGTCCTCAAGGGTCGTACCCTTCTACCCCCCCCACAGCTGGGTCTGGGACCTTACCTTACCTTACGTATACCTTACGATGGTTTGGGAGATCTTCTACCCCCACAGCTGGGTCTGGGACCTTACCCTACCTTACGTATACCTTACGATGGTTTGGGAGGTCTTCTACCCCTACAGCTGGGTCTGGGCCCAAGCTGTCGTGTTCCTCCTCTGCTCGACCAGGCTGTTGCAAGCCGCGGCCCGCAGGCGTCCGTATACACCCTACCACTTAGCCGGCAGGTGGAGAGCATATGATAGAAAAAGAGAGGCTGGTGGAGAGCCATGAGAGCCTGACTGAGGGTCCTCAGAGCGGGGAATGGAGGACTGAAGCCTTTCGTCTGAGAGGTTGATACAATGAATGAATTTGTCTCCCCCTCATGAACCGTTTTCTGTGTTTAAATGAATGATAAAGCACATTTTCTTACAATGTAGAGGAACCTCTTCATTTTCTCAATACAGGAAAGGATTTAGATATATACATCCGATGTATGAGACTGTATACTACTAATAAAAGCCATTTTCATACGAATAAATCTAAAGCTGGTAAGTAAAATTACCAACCACGTAGTGTTTTCTCTAAGTGGGCTTGATCTAGAGAAAATGGGAGATACACACGTAATCAGTTTAGCGTTTTCCATGATTATGATACATTACGAGATTGTACGAGTTACCCCGCGATCACCTCAACGCTTTCTATAAGAGCGCGACGCGACGCAGGGGAGACTGAAGGGAAACGCATATACGAGGACCGCTTCACTGTAGTGATCCTCTTCTCCAGCAAGGACGGCAGACTAAGACGGCCCTTCTGAGGCTCATGCCGTAACATGTGTGACTGTACAGAGTGGAGTACAAGAGATACTAATAGAGATCGGCAGACAGAATGAATGATAGGGAAAAAAGATTGACGCTGATAGATGGATGAAGAAACAACTCCACGAAGAGACGCTGATACACCTGTGGTCGAGAACGATTAACACACACACACACACACACACACACACACACACACACACACACACACACACACACACACACACACACATACACACACACAGATAGTTAAATAGATATATAGGCAGATACAGAGATGAACAGATAATAGATAAATACAGGGATAATCGAACTAAAGAAATACTCAGTTTATCTACAAATCAAACTAGCCAAATATGAGAAAGGTTGATATATATATATATATATATATATATATATATATATATATATATATATATATATATATATATATATATATATATATATATATATATATAAGTATTCTTGGAAGAGAGTCACTGGTCGTAGAGGAACTTGCGATATGTGTTCATGACCAGCCAGGTGTGGCCAGGTGTACTACATGTGCAGACCACACACCACAGCCCAGCGCTGGCTGAGGTCGAGCGCTGCGTGGGTCATACGAGATCGCTCAGCCTACCAACCACAACCACAACCACCACCACCAACACCACCAAGGTATGTACCTACTGAGTCAGGAGAGAGAGAGAGAGAGAGAGAGAGAGAGAGAGAGAGAGAGAGAGAGAGAGAGAGAGAGAGAGAGAGAGAGAGAGAGAGAGAGAGAGAGAGAGAGAGAGGTGAACGAGGGATAACTCTATCAAACTGGGCGGGTAAATACAAAAACAGTAGGATCCTGGTGTGGTCAGTTGCCACATAGGAAACAATAATAACACCCACCACCCCAGACCACACGGGACAGGAAACAGGTAAGTACCTAACCACCGCCAACCCACACACACCCACATACACACACACACATACCAACACATGACAGGCTGACGCCTCCTGTGAGCCCCAGACACAGTAACGCATGACACTCGCGTTAGAGACTGAGTCTTTGGCAAGTCCTGTCCATCTATCTATCTGTCTACCTATCATCTATCTATCTATCTATCTATCTATCTATCTATCTATATGTCCATATATATAGATTCCTCATTGGTAACATCCCGCGCAGACCTGCATATTTAATAATCACCATAAAACATAAGGGCCATGTTTCCCACAGCTGAGGCCTCTCTCTCTCTCTCTCTCTCTCTCTCTCTCTCTCTCTCTCTCTCTCTCTCTCTCTCTCTCTCTCTCTCTCTCTCTCTCCAGTAGGCAGCCAGCGACCGAGGGAGGTACGCCATCGGTACCTAGCAACCCTAGGTATTGGGAGGGGTTCGCGACGGCTTGCGCAGCGAGTTGGCACTACAGTGGCTATAAAGTTCTCCTCCTTGGCCCCAACACTGCTGTCTTTTCTTTGTCTTGCCGCCTCGCCCTACATGTTGGCAGCTGGCGTTCAGTCCACAAACATACAACCCCTCCATTACAACACATGACAATATGTAACTCACGCAAGTCTATTCTTAGCTAAAAATCCTCTCAGTACAGAGCGCAAACCGCTAAACACTGCCTCTCTTCCATAGAAATCTACTCGTCTGTACTCGTGAGTACCCCGAGTGGTGAGCACTACGAGCTAACCCTGCCTCTTTGCTTTTGGCAGAAACCTCCTGGTATGTACTAGTAAGTGGGTGCTACACCTTGGCCTTCCTCTCCCCACTTGATCACCCCACGTGAGGTAGGAAGACCTAGTATGATCAAGCCCTTTCTCCCCGCCTCCTTCGTCAGTAGAGACCCGACAAAGGCGTCGCAGGACCTCCGGCCCGACAACAATGGACTGGGTTTTTTTCTGCAGGATTTACTCCTCCACCGTGTTGATCTACACAATACTGGCTGCGTAGCTGGAGCGTACTGGGGAAAGAGAAGTATCATACGTAAATCACCCCAGCACGCAAGCCGAGCTTCGATCCATCGCCCTCCTCCTCCCAACGAGCTAATCCCTCCCCGCCATATACGGACGGGGAGGTAACCCTCTTCTCCCCACACTCAGTTATAAGGGAAAGAGACACACAACCAACACACGCGCCCCGCCCCCCCACACCCACTCCAACACCTTCAAGGATTCCCCCGACCACGAAGGCAACACACCCTTCAATTCTTCCCCCACCCCCCCTCCCTCCCCCCTTGTAGGCGGCGCGGCGCGTCAACTTCCTCACCCACAACAAACCAGAACACACACGCCACATTTCATAACCTGCAACACCGGCCACGCCCTACCTCCTTCCCTCACCCCCAGGCGCATGCAACAAGCACCCTCCACCCCGCTGACACTCCCCCTCCCCGTCCCGTCCCCTCCCCTCCCCAACAAACCCTGGTGCACAACTACCACCAGTTCCCCCCACCCCCCCTCCATAATCTCCCCTCACTCCCCTCCCCGTCTTCCGTCGCCACCGACTCAACTGACACAAAGGAGGACGTGATACTGTCGTCAGCTGACCATCCTGGTCGAGATAAACACAAAACAGCTGATTATCCTGATGACGTCACGGTAGACACCATCAGTGGTAAACACGTTCGCTGCTGCTCTCGTCTGACTTATGATGTCGGCGGTCATTAGAGGGTCAGGAAACACCGGTCATAACACAGTGCTGCTACTGGATCACTGCAGAGGTGATGTACTTCAACGGTGCAGGATTACGTATTAGGGAGAGGTAAAGGACACATGATGCAGGCAGGAGCCCCGTGGCGCTGGTGCAGGTGCATGAGAGGCAGGTGTCCCGCGCGGAACGCTGTGTATGGGGCTCTTGTGCAGCAGGTGTGGTGAGAGGTGGCCTGTTCATATCCCGAGGTTGTGTGTGCAGCTGAGGGGAAGAGGAGCTGCCCAAGTCCCGAGGTCCCACAGCCGGGTGCAGGAGCAGGTAGGAGGCTTCAGGAGGCTTACGCTGCTGTGAGTGAGCTGCGCTACAAGAGGAGAGGAGTCATCGAGGTCCCGTAGGAAGCGCTGTAAGAATACAGGCGTTGGTGGTGTCCCAAAGGGGCCCCCTCACGGCGGAGGAAGGAATCAGAGCCAACTGGAGCTGCTTCTGAAGGAAGGAGCCGATGGCTGGGGCTTCCATGGGTCGTCTATTAGGGAGAGAGAATTATGATGCAGGAGTCACATGGCTGAGGCGTGGTCACCCGCCACAGCGGCGCAGGTTCTCCCGGTCTGGAGCAAGTCAAGTGCTTTACTGATGCAAGGGTAAGTACGTGTCACTCGGGGTCAGCTACGCCGATTGTGTTGTTGTGTGGGCGTGGCCGCTGTCGGGTCTGCCACGCCGACTGGGGTTGTGTGTGGGCGTGGCCGCCAAGTTCACTGACATTCCTCATCACCTTGGTGATCAAGGAATCAAGGAGAGAATATGCAAGGTCACACACATGGTTCACACTCAGCGAGGGCGGGCTGAGTTTCGATCATGACGTGCGAGTATGGTGAACATGGCGGCCACGACAGCTTTGCGTCAAGGGGATTACGATGGGTCGTTGGCAGATCCTGCAGCACACATGGGCAGTGGCGCCGATAGAGGCGGCATTACGACACGAGTCAGTTGGCGCTGCTGACGAATGTCAACGTAAACAAAAATCAGCTGGCGTTGCTGATGACGTCAAGGTCAACAAAAATCAGCTGGCGTTGCTGCTGACGTCAAGGTCAACAAAAATCAGCTGGATATCCTGACGAAGGTCATGTGAACCAAAAAAAATATCAGCTAGCGACACCAGCTGACGATCTTGATGACGTCATGTCCAAACACCCCCCCAACAACAACAACAACAAAAATAAAAGCCAGCTGACAACCCTCGTGACCACGATCGTCAACAAACCTGTGAGCGTCGTAGATCAGAAAGGATTCCACCACCATCCTGCATGTCAGTCTGTCCTTCGTAATGATGGACACGGATATGATGGCCACACCAGAGTTGCAGGATCTACATGAGGAATATGGCCACACTGGTGTTACATAATGCACGGGAGGAATGTGGCCACAGTAGCGTTATACAATGTACGGGAAGAATATGGTCATATTCGTGTTGTATATTGTATGGAAGGATATGGCCACACTGGCGTTGTACAACATAAGGGAGGAATATGGCCACAGTAGTGTTGTATAATGTACGGGAGGAATATGGCCAGTGTTGTATAACATACGGGAGGAATATGGCCACAGTAGTGTCATATAATCAATACTTCTCCAGCTCCTACATAACCTTATTTTCACCAGCTGTTGCCGCATCATCTTGGTCGTGCTCTACAACACAACTCTCTCCCCTACTTCACTCTATAACATCCTACAAAATCAATCTCTACATACAGTGTCCTCTGCGAGACCCATCCCTCTTTCTTGTGCCACAACCACAACATCCACTCACGAATCATGATTTCAGTATTAGAGGTACTTACTTATACCAATCTTCCACAACAGTTGTACAATAACTGCACCCTTTTAATGTTGGCTGAAACGTCATGGGCAACTGAATGTCTTAAATTGCACCTAATTCATCGACGAATGCTTTGGGCAGGTTTAGGGGCTTGGATGAACAGCTGGGATGACTGTGGATCTGCTGCCGCAACCAGGAATCGAACCTATGCGCTCGACCCCGGCCGGCCTGTGAATTGCATCACGGTCAGTGACACCACGGAGGTCCAAATCCTCTACGACATAGATACAGCAGTTGTAGTTCCTGTTCTCCTGGCTCTCACAACTACCTTACCACCTCAAATATTCTACATCTCGGGACGTAGAGGAAGGCCAAATCTTCCCCAACAACAGGAGAATATCTCTGCAACCTGTTTGTAAGAATCGTAACAGAGGGTTATGCAGGAAAAAACCTACGGATATACGTTGCCCACAAATCCTCAGTGGCTACATACAATTCCATTTCGTAGTGGTCATCACGTCTTAGAAAACTGAACTCAACAGGAATCTATCAGGAACTCAACAGGAATCTATCAGGAAATGGATAACACACTCTCAGACACTTTGAGAAGATGTGTTACCATGTGAGCGAATGATATCTTTGTGTACCAGAGACGCTGAGATAGACAGGTTCGCTGGTTCATTTCCCATCCATGAAGCACTCAAACGAAGCCGCTTGCTATGGGTTCAATTCCGACAACTCAGAAAAAGATGTTCAGAAAATGCAGACAGTTTTAGGGAGACATTTTTAGGGGGTTCAGAAGGAGGAAATAAGAATCTGTCATTTGTCCTGAGACCCAATGAAGCCGACATTTTCTGAACTCAACCCTTCAGAATTCCCGTGCGCAGACGGAGGGGGAAATGAGGCGGGATCAGCCTGATATCACAGGGAAGGTTTCGCGTGGACAATAAAATTCTGAGGCTTGTTAATGCAAGGTGGACACCTTAGAAAAGACGAAATGTGCGTCCACTGTGTATACATACTGATCAAACTTCCACCCTCCTTCACTTCGTACATAGACATCCACTGAAGTCTGTGAAATGAAAGACATTCAAGCTATGCCCCGTCCTTCACATCCCGCCCAGAAACATCACTGAAGTCCGTGACGTAAAAGAATTTGAACCTCGGCCAAGAAAGCTCATAAGCTGAGCGTCGTCTCCTTAACCACGTCATTTCAATGCAGATTTCTATCATCTTCTCATCCCATGATTATCACCGCCACAGGTTCTGGCTAGGGCAACAGCGTTGACCGGGGTCTTGTTAGTCCGTCCTATGATTACCAGCTGACCAACATGAACGGGCGAGCAGGTCACCTGCTGGATTATGGCATAGCCTAAGCATGATTATATTACAACCGATGGATTATATTACAAAGGGTGAATGATAATGCAAAGGCTAGATTATATGACAAACCCGTGATCATATCACAACAGGCAGATTACATTCCAAATACTCAAGTCTTCAAGATCACCGACTCAGCACGCACTTGTTTTTAGGAGAACTTCTCATCTTCTGTGTTGCATGGGGGGAAAAACATGGCCCCAATCTCGACCCTCTCAAGTTTTAAAGACAATACAGTAAGAGATGATTACATTACTCAGGGTTTGGCGGGTGTTTGCAGACCTGAATCTCAAGAGACAGGAAACTTATAGGATGAGGGAAAGACAAGAAGAGAATTACACAGTGTCCCTTATACGCCAACATGTTTTGCATGCTAAATGACGTCCACACTTATTTCTCTCACTAAATTAGCTTGGCCCACGATGGCTGACAATCAGTTATTTGTTTATATTACCCAATTATCTCCTGTGTGTTGTAGAGGGCAACTAAGAGGGAGCCGAGGTAAAGGCTTGGATATCCTCTTCCCCGGTATCATGACTGTCTGATTGTAGGAACAGATGAAGAAGCCATACAAGGAATATTTTCCTGGAGGGTCCAGTTCCTTACGCCACCTCGCTATGGCCTGGAAAGGCGAGAACGTGTACAAAAGATGGGAACGGATACTTCAAGAGAGCCCACTTGGCATGTACGTGACTCCAGTGGGGGGAGAGCACACTGCTGGCGATAGAGGCCGGGTTAAGGAGCCCCTGGTGTATTGGCCGGTCGCCAGTTCCAGACCTGAGGCAAGAACATGTCTTCTGCCACCATCGTCGACACGGTCCCCGACGTTCATTCGGAGGGAACATCCCGACTCCCGCCTCGCTAATCCAACGTTAAGGTTCCCTCCGTGGGCGGAGGAGCAGAAGGAGGCGCTCTGGAAGCTACCCGACGTCCAAGTCTGGAACCAGATCCAACCCTCATTCGAGAGTAGATCTGGAACTTGTCCCAGAGACTTATTCATATGTAGGGCTGGAAAAGAGATTCGGAGGCCCAATCATGTGTAGGTCCGGAAATCAATCCAGTGGTCATTCATATGTAGATCTGGAAACCGATTCAGAAGCTACCGTAATTTAAGTGTAGGTCTGAAAGCCTATCCAAAGGCTTGCTTATTTACACGTCTGGAAACCGATCCAATAACTCTTTCATGTGCTGGGTTAGACATCTATCCTATAGCTCATTCATGCTCAGGTCTGGAAACGGAATCAGAGACTCATTGATAAGTAAGTCTGGAAACCCAAGAATTATCTCATTCATCTGAAGGTCTGGAAACCTGTCCAGAGGTTCGTTTATGCATCAGTCTGGAAACTGATCCAGTGGCTCATTCATCTGTGAGTCCAGGATCTTATCCAGTAACTCATCCATGTGTAGGTCTGGAAACCGATCCAGAGGTTCCATTACGTGTAGGTCTGAAAACCAGTTAGTCTACATGCCATTGTAAAGGCTAACCTCGAGAAAAGATTCTTAATATTAGTCATTTAGTCGATCTAGACATCAGTCCACAAAAATTAGTCCAGAATCTCTTCCAAGGATGTCTTAAGAGAATCCAGCATGGACTCCTGTTCTCAACAACACATAATCTTCCAGGAAGTCACATAATGCAGTCTGGAGGTCTTATTCCTTACAAAACATATTCTTCCAGGAAACCATGTGAGAATTCAGTCTGGAACTCATATCCCTTACAGGGCATAACCTTAAGGTCGATGTGAAAGTTAATCCAGGAGCCTTAGCGCTAATCGGTCTGGAAGTCCTTGAAGCCAGTCTGAGAGCCAGTCCTTCGTCAGAAGCAGCAATGTAGGCAAATCCACAAGCCCGTCTGGAAGGCAGCCAGCCCCAGGCATCCATCAAGACCTGGAAAGCCAACGACCCACGGCTCCACGAGCTCGTAAAAGTCAAGTCTTCTTCGGCAGTAAAGGATTCTGTACCATCAGGGAGAAGCTCTGGAGTATGGAAATGTTGGTTGCATAAGCTTGGGACGTTTCTCATGGAAGTAGACTGGAAGTGCCTCCGATCACGGAGGCCAAAAGCCCCTTGGACCGCATGGATCCGGTTCATGTGGCCTAAAAGCGATTGGCACTATGGAGTCCACAAGCTACACGAATCACCAGGGCCACAATCCACTTGGATCACCGGGGCCACAATCTACGTGGATCACCAGGGCCACAATCTACGTGGATCACTACGGCCATAAGCTACATGGATCACCATGACCACAAGCTACGTGGATCACGTGGGTTACAAGCCACATGGATCCCACCAGCCAAAAGCTACATGGATCACAAGCTACAGGATCCGCATCCGGGTCGTGTGGATCCTGTAGGCCATATATAGCTTGGACGAGATTCGACCCAGTAACAGGCTAATCTCTGGTCGTCCCAGCCAGCCAGTCCGCCACCTCGACCATGCAGCCAATGTTTGCAATGACGTATTATGAAGGACACCGAGGGGTCGTCCCGGACTTGTTCCTCCTGAAGTGGGCAGTGAGATAACATTCTCTCGGTCACTACTACTGCAAGACTACAATAATCAGGCGGTAAGAGGGGGTCTCTAGAGGTCTGTGTGTGTGTGTGTGTGTGTGTGTGTGTGTGTGTGTGTGTGTGTGTGTGTGTGTGTGTGGTGGTAGTTGAAAATGAGTTACATACTCCTGCTGAGGCGGATTTCTTACGTGACACTTGTCATGTGTTGTAAAGTGTAACAAACCATTAGAACTGCTGCTGAAGTGCGACTGTCCTGACGTAGTAAGTCAGCATCACAGGCTATTGTGATCGTCATAATATATATATATATATATATATATATATATATATATATATATATATATATATATATATATATATATATATATATATAAGAACCTATCTGAGAGTATCTGCGACGAGATATTACCATGAGTCAGGGCTAAGGATTGGGCGTATTGTTCATTGCGTCAGAAAGAGAGAGAGAGAGAGAGTTACTCTCTCTCTCTCTCTCTCTCTCTCTCTCTCTCTCTCTCTCTCTCTCTCTCTCTCTCTCTCTCTGAGAAAGCTCAGGCAGCCTTGCACAATGTGAGGGAGACAATATTCCATAAATACCAGATCAGGCCGACGCCCGACCGATGTGGGGGGGGGGGAAACCACATTACGTATGTAAGACACACACAGACACACACAAACACACACACACACACACACACACACACACACACACACACACACACACACACACACACACACACACACGGTAACCTCATGAGGTACTGTGATCAGAGGGTGAACAAGAGGAGGAAGGTATGGAACGGAAAGGAGAAGAGGGGTGGGGGAAGACAGTGGAAGGAACATGGAACCGTGGAACGGGAGAACAAGGACCGTGGGATGGAGTGTGAAGGTAGGGAAAGAAACATGGAACAGAGGGAGAACAAGGACCGTGGAATGGAGTGTGAAGGTAAGGAAAGAAACATGGAACAGAGGGAGAACAAGGACCGTGGGATGGAGTGTGAAGGTAAGGAAAGAAACATGGAACAGAGGGAGAAGGAGCTTAGCAAGAAAAGATGCACGTGGCGTCTGGGCCATAAATCTATACCGTCCTGGAAGTCATTTTGAGCCGGGCGCCGTATCACGTTTTCTCTATAAACATTTATATGATTTTTCCACCAAACGTAATATCAAAGTTCGTATCGCATTACACCTAAACAGAGATATAAACAGCAATATAAATAGGAGCATATTCACAATATGGGCCTTCATTAGTATTAGTCAACGGTGTGGAGAGAGAGAGAGAGAGAGAGAGAGAGAGAGAGAGAGAGAGAGAGAGAGAGAGAGAGAGAGAGAGAGAGAGAGAGAGAGAGAGATACATTATTCAAACTTTCCGGGATTTATTCACCTCGATGCAATAAGTGTGTGTGTGTGTGTGTGTGTGTGTGTGTGTGTGTGTGTGTGTGTGTGTGTGTGTGTGTGTGTTTTCACACACACACACACACACACACACACACACATCCCATTTTCTTCAGGGCCATAAGAAGGCCATACGGAGTTCTTTTTCTCTAAGAGATCTTGAGGCGCGAAAGTGCCCCGGTTGGGGAAGTTAAGGGGGCTCGCACTCCCCAGCGACGGGCAGGGGCGCTTCATCGCCGACTGTTTCGCATGGCGGTCTGGACGCGAACGTAGCACACACGACGCTCGACCCACGACTGACGTACGACGACCCCTCCTGGGGCGTCCACAACACGACCTAGAGACGACTACCGACAACCCACGCGGAAAAGACGATAGCGAAGACCAACGACCAGGGAGAGAGTCGAGCAAGAACGAATGTTCACTTGTGTGTGAGGTGGACGAAATGAACTGGCACCGGGAACCATGGAAGACGGGGGGGGGGGGGGGGGGGGGCCACAGGGGACAACGAAAAGCGGCGACCAACAGAAGGGAGGGACGGAGGGAGGGTGAGGGTGAGGGGGGGGCGCGGGAGTGTGAGGGGAGGGTCTTGCCACACGCTCCCTCCCCTTCTCCCTTTCCTCTTCCCACCCCCTACCCACTCCTTGGGGGAGGGGAGGGGGGAGTGGCGACGTCCCTTAAACATGCTGGGATCAATAGTGGTAATCTATGCAGGTGGCCAGTGGTGGTGGTGGCCACTTCTACCACAACCACTGACCACCACAATCAACACCACGGCTCTTCACATCACCACAAACTCACACATCACCACCACTAATAATAATAATAATAATAATAATAATAATAATAATAATAATAATAATAACAATAATAATAATAATAATAATAATATAAGATACAGCTACTAACAACAACTAATATTACTACTAGAACTATTGACAATAATATTAATAATAAAATCAATAATAATAATAATAATGATAATAATAATAATAATAATAATAATGATAATAATAATAACAGTAGTACATTTGTTTCTATCTAATCACCTTTCCCGCCTTAGCGACGCAGCTTAAGATACAGACAAACAATGGCTTCACTGGCCCACGTCCAGTCTCAAGCTGTCATGTACTAAAACCAGACCTACGAATCCAATGTCAAGCCCTGCAGTCTATTCCTTTGTTCACCTTGACCACTTATCATGCCCTGGTTCAACCTAGTGATAGCACGTCGCCCCCGGTATACCACATCGATCTCAATCATTCTACCCCGAGCACGCCTCTCACCCTATACGTCAAGCCATAATGAATGCATTACAGCCAATCTTCTTTAACGCATCTGCTGATGATTCGTGTGCGAATTACGTCACTCCATACCAGCTCTATCTACCTCACACGTGATGATAGAAGGACAAACATAATCTGGCTATAGTGGGGACGACGCTACTGTAGAAGCACATGGGAAAGATAGACAACAACTGGGTTCCCGTTGGCCCACGTCTATAGGTTCGTGTTCTGAGGTAAAGACAGAAGATTGAAAGCCCCCATAAATCTATGCCACAGTTGCTATGCCTCGCTATATCCTTACAGAAACGGAAGGTGTACTCACTTAACGCGTCAGTCCTGCCTTCTGGCAACAACTCCCCCCGTAAGTACTCGTAAGTAAGCAAGTAAGTAAGTAAGTAAGTAAGTAAGTAAGTAAGTAAGTAAGTAAGTAAGTAAGTACATTCCTTCTCTATCCTCTCCCCATCCAATCCCTTCCTCATTGCCTCCCGTCCCACTTCTTCCTCCCCCTCCCCCCTCTCTCTCTCTCTCTCTCTCTCTCTCTCTCTCTCTCTCTCTCTCTCTCTCTCTCTCTCTCTCTCTCTCTCTCTCTCGTTCCTGGCCCTGAGTCATGGTGGGAGTGGGAGAGGTAAACACACAAGACCCTCACTTGGCTGGAACTAAAGGGATGAAATTTATCTCTGCCACACACACACACACACACACACACACACACACACACACATGTAACCAATAATTATTCAGTTGTCACCAGTAATTAAGCCAAGTCAGTCATCTGACCCATTAAGGCAATACGCTAGTGTAAAGTGTCTGTTGTTTTGTAACTGTTATTGTACGGTACTGCTGACGTTTACTGTTGCTGCGTTACTGACGTCTACCGTTGTTGTATCACTGTTGCTGACGTCTACTGTTGTTGTATTATTGTTGCTGACATCTACTGTTGTTGTATTACTGTTGCTGACGTCTACTGTTGTTGTATTACTGTTGCTGACGTCTAGCGTTGTTGTATTACTGTTGCTGACGTCTACTGTTGTTGTATTATTGTTGCTGACATCTACTGTTGTTGTATTACTGTTGCTGACGTCTACTGTTGTTGTATTACTGTTGCTGACGTCTAGCGTTGTTGTATTACTGTTGCTGACATCTACTGTTGTTGTATTACTGTTGCTGACATCTGCTGTTGTTGTATTACTGTTGCTGACGTCTACTGTTGCAGTGTGGAGTGTTGCTGTTGATAGATTCATCTGTTTCACACTACCGTTGCTCCGTTAGTGGTATGTGTTCTGCGGGAGTCTGTTTTCTCAAAGATGTCTCTGTTGTTGTTGTTGTTGTTGTTATCATAACAGATAAAAGTCTTCCTTGTCTACAACCAACTGTTGTCTGAGCTTTTTAAAACGCCATGGTTTGTCTAGATCTGTTTTGTATCGTAATATGTCTGTTGTTTTCATCGTGTTTGGCTTTTGTTTACCACACTGCTCGTCTCTTATTTTTCTATGGTTGAAGTTCTATATTTACGTACGCCTGTGTCAGCCATTCACATTTTCATTATTCACTTTTCTGTGGGTTTTTTTATGAGTCTGGTGTTATCGAACCTGATCTATGTGTATCAGGAGGGTGAAACGTGCTGAAGGGAGCATATAAAAAGGGAGAAAGGGTGCTACAAGGGAGGGAGAAGGGAGGAGTGAGCCGTAGAGATAAGGGTGAGGGGGAGGGGTTAAGGTGGGAGAATGAGCGAGGGGGGGAGGGCATAGAAGGGAGCAGTGTGAAGGGTGAGAACGAGGGAGTACAAAAAGATTTTCAGTGTGTGTGTGTGTGTGTGTGTGTGTGTGTGTGTGTGTGTGTGTGTGTAGGTGAGGTGCTGGGTGTACTGTGAATGGGGATGGGGGGGAGGAGGAGGGGATTAATTAGGGACATGCAGACGTGACGCTGCCGCCGTCACACGTCGTGACTGCTGATGAGGTGTGAGGTCGACCATATCCTGGTGGCTGAAAACCCTCATGGCCTCCATGACCCTCCCACCCCCCACTACACTCACCACCAAAATGAATGTAAACTCTACACTGACCCCACGTGTGAGTAACACATTAGTTTACCAACGTCTATGGTGTTCACAGGTATACTACATTAATTTACTGAAGGTTATAGAGACCCTAAGTGTACTATATAAGTTTACTAACGTCTATGGTGTCCCTAGGTATACTACATAAGTTTACTAAAGGTTATGGTGGCCCTAGGTATACTATATTAGTTTACTAAAGTCTACAGTTGCCCTAGGTATACTATATTAGTTTACTAGTGTCTATAGTGACCCTAGGTATACCACAATAAGTCATCAAAATCTATACTGACCCCCTTCGTACTAAACTACTTTACCAAACTCTATATGATTCTGTAACAAAATATCTCAATTCACAATACATACAGCAAACACTGAGGGAAGTAAGCATGAATATCTGTGAAAAAAAAAATCTAAATTCACAAAATGAATCGTAAACATTCACGAATATAATCACGAATACCGAAATTTTCCATATAAATGGCAAACACTGAGGCATATAAACAGTGAACAATTACGTAAACGAATGGAGAAATAACTGCATTCTCTCTCTCTCTCTCTCTCTCTCTCTCTCTCTCTCTCTCTCTCTCTCTCTCTCTCTCTCTCTCTAACTCAACCCATGTCTCCACTCATCTCCATTGCTGCCCTCTGTGTTCACTCCAAACACTGGCCTCCATACACTGGCCCCCCTCCCATCTCAACCTCCACTCTCCCATCCTCTCTCCTGTGTCATCCACACCTCTCCCATCCCACCCATGTACAGTTTCTCACCTCTCCCACCCCGCCCACGTATGCACACCTCCACCACACACCCACCATTCACGACAATAGGCCTCCCTCAGTCCGGCACCGCGCCCCACTATCAGCCCACCCCACCCACACCCAGACTCACGTAACCATTAGTACATCTCCCTCAATCAAAACGGATGTTTACCCCCCACCTCCCCCAAGTAATCGATCCTTAATTAAGCCTCGTAATAAGCGATATCCGACACCAGGTCAATTAATCCCGCAATTCTGGACTGAATTCGGAGGTTAATTAATCCACTGAGGACTAACCTGTGGGAAGTGAACACCCACTGGATTGATCGCGCCCCCCGAGACAAAAGTGGGTTCGTTGTAAAAAAAAAAAATCTTCGTCTAATGAATACCGAGAAAAGAATTCGATTACATAATTATCTTTGAGGAGTTGAGGATTACCTTATAATAACATCAGGTCCACCATAAGCACCAGTTCATCCGGATCCAACTCCCCGTAAACATCGTGAAACATATTCCTAATATCTTAATGTTTACTCCAATACAAAGAGAAGTGAGAGCGCAACAAATATACACACTGATATTCTATGAATAAATAATTGATAACAAAGATTAATTATATAGATTTTGCCTAAAGAGAGATATTATCCGCCCCTCAGGGGAAACCAAACCTGTTTCTTCAAGGAAATAACAACTATAAACATACAATAGAATATACAAAGTCATGACAGTGATTCAGAGCGTGTGAAGGTGTTTCACACCAGT
The DNA here is from genome assembly GCF_036320965.1 of Panulirus ornatus. Lineage (NCBI taxonomy): Eukaryota > Metazoa > Arthropoda > Malacostraca > Decapoda > Palinuridae > Panulirus > Panulirus ornatus. The sequence goes on along the minus strand of NC_092230.1, from coordinate 2,883,823 downwards.
GACAATGGCCTGAGATAGTGAGGGTGACCTAAGACAGTGACAGTGGCCTGAGACAGTGAGGGTGACCTAAGACAGTGACAGTGGCCTGAGACAGTGAGGGTGACCTAAGACAGTGACAGTGGCCTGATACAGTGAGGGTGACCTAAGACAGTGACAGTGGCCTGATACAGTGAGGGTGACCTAAGACAGTGACAGTGACCTAAGATAGCGAGAGTGACCTAAGAGAGTGATGGTGACACAGGTGGGCGATGGTGATATATGGCAGCGACGAGGAGAAAGAGTGTAGGAGACAGAACTGAACCCTTAGGGACGCCAGTGACCACTACGATGACAGAAATGGACAGACCAGGGACAGACACCCCGCTATAATAAACCAACACATGCGTGTTGATACACTACCCTAGGAAGGGAACTAGAAATCTACCAACTTCATGAACGTAATACAACACCAGGGATAACATAACAACGTAATAATAATGTATTCCCAGCTGGCATGAGGCAAACTGTGATATATCCCCCCATCCCCGCCCCACAGCAGTGCTTATTCCCTCCCCCCTCCTCTATTATATCGCTTGCTCCATCATCCCCTCCCCAACCCCCACCCTAAACCCCCGGACACCAACAAGGACACTTCACCACCACAAATCGTCTCGGAGGCGCCCATTAGCCACACCACACAACACTGCTCCCCTCCACAAAGCCGTTCGACCATCCTCACAAGGACTTACTTTTACCATAGTCCGTCTTTCCTCGACTTTACGAGACCCCGTCGCAAAACATGCGCATCTCAACATCACGTTCATGATCCTCCGTCGCAATATACAATCTGCGTAGCTCATGGCACGCTGACCGCGTCGCTACGCTACTACAGCCATCCCGCTACAAGATGATATAAGGCTTGATAGGTTGAATGAGGGTTCTCATCCCTCCCCTCCCTCACCTCAAGCAGTAGCAACGTGCCTGGAAGGTAGGCGTTAGTGGCCGCGGCCTCAGGCAGTCGAGGAAGAGGGAGGAGGAGAAGTAAGATGAGGGACTTCCGCTACCGCCCACGTCCTCACACACTCGCATGCACACTCACACCTCCTTGCCCTCATACACCCACCACCACACAGGTAAATTGCATCAATGGCAAGCGGGGACATAAGACTGTCTGATCTCAGTACTGTAATCTGGTACAAGAGTTAATTACATGAGGGTACAAACCAGGTAGTGGGAGGGAGGGTTATACTAGTTATGTAATGGAGGCCAGAGAGCCAACCAGCAAGTGTACAGGTCGGGCATGAGCGCGTGTATATCAAGCATTTCCCTCCGCTGCGACATCTTGGCCAAACATGTCAAAGCATTTCTGCAGTTACTGTATATTACATGAGGATCCTCCTCCTCTCCCAGTGCCTTCAGTAATCTGTCAAACAAATTAATCGACTGAGAGAGGTATGATTACAACTGTATATTACCTACGGATCTATTCCTCGCTTTCCAGCGCCTTCAAATGTTAATCAAACTGATTAATCAACTGAGAGAGGCCATAACACCCTTGTCTTCAGGCTATGCTGGTGTCCTGAAGTGTCAGATGATTCCATACATTTGATTACGTCCAGCTGTTACGACTGTCTTAAAAACACTCAGGGTTACGTCTGTGCTTTTTAGACACACGACGTATTTAACTACTTGGTTCTCCTCACCATGGAGTGGGTCGAGATTACAGATCCCAGGGATTAATCAAACCAGAGTCCCAGCTTTCGTTGTACAGGACTGGAAATTTACAGTGACCACAGCAGTGATGTATTCTTTACGTGTGGATGTAAGTGGGAGCTGTAAGACAGACTGGACCTGGAGCAGTGACTGCGTTAGTACAACAGCTTAGTGACGGCCCCGTTGTCATGATGTCGCACTGAAGTCACTAGGGGGGGGGTCATGAATTACGGGAACGTTAATCACTGAAATGACCGTCATCTTTTAGGATGACTGGTTGACAGACAGTTATCAACGTCCGTGTCCGTGGCCTCACTTGTGCCTGACGGAGACACGGTCATCCGTGGGTCCTTACCTTCAAATTTACGTACAATATCTCTTTTTTTTTTTCCTCCGTCGCTTATGGTTTTTTCCCTCCTCTTCGGAGAAAAATAAAGAGAGGCAAGTTACTGTGTATGGGCTGTGTGGTCTGATGTTGTTGTGTGTGTGTGTGTGTGGCTGTATGTATGTACGGCAGGGAAGAGGGGGAAGGGGGGTCTGTACGCAGTGAGAGAGAGAGAGAGAGAGAGAGAGAGAGAGAGAGAGAGAGAGAGAGAGAGAGAGAGAGAGAGAGAGAGAGAGAGAGAGAGAGAGAGCACCACCAGGATGAGCCAGACAAACGCCCGTCATTACTACCCACGGATCTTCCTCATAAATTCCCATCGCACTGTAGGCTTCAGCCGATCTGTGTGGCCTTCCCCACACACACCACACCACACCATCCCCACCACCATGGCTCACACAGCGCCGCAGAAGCTGCTCCGGGAGGAGTGGCGTATGAAACGCACTCTCCTGTGAGGGGCTCATGAGGAGGAGGAGGAGGAGGATGACGAAGATGAGGAGGAGGAGGAGGAGGAGGTACAGTAAGATAGGAGGACTGGTGAAGACCTGTTGAAGTCTTAGGAGGGATGTTCTACCCTCCAGCAGCCCGAGGTTGGAAAGGGAGGGACAGAGTAAGCTGGGACAATGGGAGAGGAGTAAGAAGCGCTGTAAAGAAGGAGGGAGGGGAGAGAAGGGTGCAAATCCTCCACGACGGGAGAGCACAACTCACCACTCAAGCTCCCCAACTTTGTTTTCATTTCATGTAGCCATCCCCTTAATCCACGATATCCTCCCCACCCAACCACACACACACACACACACACACACACACACCCCTGGTCTCCGTCCACACAACACAGGGGTAACTACATCAGATGCACACCAAACAGAGCCAAATCACCCTCGATCACGCCCACACTATCTCTACCAGCAGACCCACAACACACCAGTCCCGGGCTACACAGTAAACCGGCCGGGGACGTCAACACGAAGCGCATCACCTCCGACAACCACCTGAACCTGAGAGGTGCACCTGCGCCGTGTCTCGCCACCGTCAACACCCGCCAAGAGAGAGAGATCCCCCGTCCCCTAGCTTGCAGTTCGCCACCACGACCGCACTAGGGACCATCCGCGCTCCTATGCACCGCGACGGGAACAGTCCCGTACCAAACCACACGATCGTATGTAACATCATCTTTGTCACAGTGCCTGTGACTTAACTGTATGTGTATCTTCCATATTCCCAGACCTTGGCTGCATGTTTTACTTATCAAATTATTATTATCATTATCATCATTATCATTTTATTATTATTATTATTATTATTATTATTATTATTATTATCATTATTATTATTATTATTATTATTATTATTATTATTATTATTATTATCATTATTAACATTACTATTATCATTATTATCATCATCATTATTGTTATCATCATCATCAATACCATAACTATTATCATTATAATTATTATTCTCATTACTTTCATTAATATCATTTCTCCACACAACCCGTAGTTAATATTCGTTCCAAACATCCTAATGAGGTCAAAGCACTTAAATACCCACCTTAATGAGTCCAACCATTAAAGAAAACGACGTAACGGGTTCTGCAATCAACAACAGCGTGTACGCATGCCAAATCATACCACAGCACAAGGCCAGGCCAAACACTCATGTTTACCCGAATATTTGTTTGTCCTCCACTATCTTGTGACACGTGATGAAAATAAAGATCATGTGGACGTATCATGTGTCTTGTGTTGACGTGTCCGTGTGTGTGTGAGTGTGTGTGTGTGTGTGTGTGTGTGTGTGTGTGTTCGATCCCAATGGAATTTGAAGGAAGCAACGATGATAGATAGACAGATAGATAGATAGATAGACAGATAGATAGATATATAGACAGATAGATAGTTTGAGTTTGACTGATGGATAGAGGAACTAGACAGCTGATCTATATCGCTCACGACAGCCCAGACGCGCCATACGGTGAAAGACATAACACACCATCCGCCCTTGGGTCTGCGTGGTCCATGTATCTACGGAACTTCTAATGGTTTCTGACGCTCACAGACCCACCTGCGGTGGCGACACACGCACAGACCACATAAAGGGGAGGGGAGGAGGGGAACTGGCTCTAGCGAAGGGGGGAAATGCAGAGGGTGTAGAGATATGCCAGGAAGATGTGTGCACGATATACTGCCGTATGCAAATTACTCTGGCATGCATGAGGAAAAGAATCTCTCTCTCTCTCTCTCTCTCTCTCTCTCTCTCTCTCTCTCTCTCTCTCTCTCTCTCTCTCTCTCTCTCTCTCTCTCTCTCTCTCTCTCTCTCTCTCTCTCTCCAGACTGGCTCTTCCCTCCTAAGGCGCAGATCCGCCCCTACATACACCGCGCCCTCTGGCTCAACATCCACCAGGGGAGCCAGTGACGGGAACACCGCGCCCTCTGGCTCAACATCCACCAGGGGAGCCAGTGACGGGAACACCGCGCCCTCTGGCTCAACATCCACCAGGGGAGCCAGTGACGGGAACACCGCGCCCTCTGGCTCAACATCCACCAGGGGAGCCAGTGACGGGAACACCGCGCCCTCTGGCTCAACATCTACCAGGGGAGCCAGTGACGGGAACAAAACCTGCCTAGTTCCCTTGTCAACCCCGTAATAGAAGACAAGGCTGCTCGAGGACCCGTGTCCTGGTACCACAGCACAAACAGCAGCAACAAGAGAAGGCTACAGGCAGCTGCGTCTTGCGTTGAAAACCCATTCGCCTCAGTACCTACTCACGACCTTTATGTATACATATCTTTTCTGAAATATTAAAGAAATGAAAGTCATCAAACTGGAATATCTGTTATCTGTGTTCACTTGTAGTCACGTTTTCATGTATTGGCAAACGGTGAATGAAGCGTATAGATAGATAGATGTATCGATTGATTGATAGATTGTTTGATAGATAGTTAGATAGACAGATAGATAAAGATATACAGATACATAAACATACATACATACATATAAACAGAGAGATACACTGGTAAAGAAAAAGATATAAAACAGACATTCATATATATATATATATATATATATATATATATATATATATATATATATATATATATATATATATATATATATATATATACATCATGAAAATGTGTGCCAAGTTAGAGACAGTTTATGAGGAGTGTCTCACGTATAGAAATAGCACAAATACAGTTCCTAGAAGACTGTCGTATAGAAAATGATGTTATCATGAGATATATCTAATATAGAAGTGGCGCCATCAAGACACACAGACAATATAGAAATATAGAATATGGTGTTGTTGAGAAGTAACAAGCAGTTCAAAACATAACGTCACAAGTAAAGACACCATATCATAGAAAGGGTAAGTCTATATGGGACGGAAGCGATACACAGTAATCAAGCGAAGCCCATAGAAAACGAGAGGCGAGCCAGGCAGCCCACCCCAACTACCAGTCCTAACTATGGTGGATTGCATCAATAACAATCAGTCGATTTGTTAACATTATCATCATTATCATTATCATTACCATTATTATTATTATCATTATTATTATTATTATTATCATCATTACTATTATTATTTTCATCTTATCATTATCACATTACACATGACTGCTAGAGAATGACTACAAATGAGGCCATTGTTTGTTCCTGACGTTACTTCATCAAAGCGAGAGAAGCAATTAGGTATATATATATATATATATATATATATATATATATATATATATATATATATATATATATATATATATATATATGGTCAGTGTAATACACAGTGTTCACTGAGGATATGGAGAGAGTTTAAAGGAAGAGAAAGGCGTCCTTTGGCATAGAAGAAGGAGACGTGTGTTCAGGAGAAAGGTCCAGAATGGATATGAGAGAACTGGTGTATGGCCTCGTCCCCGACGTCCCCCACACGAGCAGGCAATATGTGAACATGATGCCGTGGCAATACCCGAGCGACGAGGGGTTGTTCCTTCCATCGCCCGGCGTCAGGCATCTGGCACAGGGAAAACTGTGCCCTTCTGTCATCCTTGCTAAGGGCTGATATGGCGGCACCGGAGGCTATTTCTACGCCTGGGTGACCTGTCTCTCCCAATTACCGTTTTCTTCCGTTGGTCAATCCTCCGTCTTGATCCCGTCCCCTTAAAGGCTCCTACCAAATTAATATCCCATATTCCATGTTATGAAACACGTACGATACACAGATACAGACGTATATGAATTATATATTAAATCATCGAGGTACGATTTCCCATTTTCCGTGGTGTATACAGGAGAACTTAAGGGCATCGTCTGCTGACCTGAACCCGGGATAACGCGCGCGCCTGGGCGTCACGGGCTTAATGTCCTGGAACTAATTCTGGAATTTCTTAAGAAATATAGAGACGGGAGAGGAGGAGGGGGGAGGGGGGAGGAAAGAGAGGATTAGGGGGTTGATACTTCCCATCAATTTCCTCTCTCCCTCTCTCTCTCTCTCTCTCTCTCTCTCTCTCTCTCTCTCTCTCTCTCTCTCTCTCTCTCTCTCTCTCTCTCTCTCTATCCTCACACTCACACACATACACACGTCCTGTATGTTTCGTCTGGTACTGTGTCAAGGTGCCAGTCGTGGGAGTTCATCCACGACTGCGAGCAATGCAATGGAGCAATTCTGGTCCCCGAGTGTTAGCAGTGCGCCTCATTCTACACCAAAGGTTCCCCCGCCCCCCCTCACAACACACACTACTCCCCCAGCCAAAGGTTCCCCCGTCCCCCCTCACAACACACACTACTCCTATCAAAGTTCTCCCCCCCCCCCTCACAGCACACACTATTCCCCCTACCAAATTTCCCCCGCTTACAATACACATTGCTTTTACCTGTCAAAGGTCCCCCCCCCTAACAATACACACTACTCCCCTTACCAAAGCTACCCCCCCACCCCCACCCCACAACACACACACTCCTTCCCCCAACCGGGAAATCATATGGAGACAAAAAGAGAACAGTGGACGTAATTTCCTGCTGATAATGTCTTCCTGCGCCACCAACATGACAACATTCCACCACATACTGACACCACCTCCACCTCCACATCTCTCTCTCTCTCTCTCTCTCTCTCTCTCTCTCTCTCTCTCTCTCTCTCTCTCTCTCTCTCTCTCTCTCTCTCTCTCTCTCTCTCCCTTCCTATCTATCCATCTATCCATAAGCCCCTGCGTCTACCTCTCCCCCTCTCGCTCCTCATCACCTCCTGGCTTCCTCCTCCCCTCCTTCCTTGCCCCTCCACCCTGGCCATAACCCAGAGCGGGCCAGGCGGCAGGAGTTGCACGGGGGCAGCACCTAATTTGGTGGCATATAATCGACCATTAGCGGGAGGCGTGCCGCAGCCTCCACCACAGACTCGTCCCGCTGAAACAGCTGGGAAGATGGGGAGGAGGAGGTCACGGAGAGAGATGGGGGGGGGGGGGGAGGAGAGTTATGGAGGGAGAGGGAGCACGTGCAGACAGACGGAAGCAAAAAAAAAATGGTAGATGATTAACACCTCGTACGACAATATAGTTATAAGTTGAGTGTACTTTGGTGAGTTGCACGGGAGTGATCGAGAGGGTGAAGGCATGTACAGAGAGCATCAGGCTGGGGAAGAGCAGTGTGCTTTCAGAAGTGGCAGAGGAGGATGTGTGGATCAGGTGTTTGCTTCACGGAGTGTGTATGAAAAATACTTATACAAACAGAAGGATATGTATGTGGCATTTATAAGGCTGAAAAAAACATATAATAAGGTTAATAGGGATGCCTAATGGAAGATTTTAAGAGTATATGGTGTGTGAGGAAAGCTGCTCGAAACAGTGAGAAGTTTTTATCAAGGATGTAAGGCGTGTGTACGAGTAGGAAGGGAAGAGAGTGAACGGTTCTAAGTGAAAGGTGGTCTGCGGCAGGGGTGTGTGATGTCCCCATGGCGGTTTAATTGGTTTATGAAAGGGGTGGTGAGAGAGAGAAGGGCGACTATGCAATCTATAGGGGACGAGAGGGTCTGGGAAATGAGTCAGTTGTTTTTGCTGATGATTCACCATTGGTAGCAATTTCGAGTGAGAAACTGCAGAAGTTGGTGACTGAGTTTGGAAGAGTGTGTGAGAGGAGGAGGGTGAGAGTGAGTGTGAATAAAAGTAAGGTTATTGGGCTCAGCAGAATAGTGAGTGGGACTGGTTAGTTGGGGAAAGAGTTTGAATCAAGAAGAATTGAAGGAAGTGAAGTGTTTCAGACAACTGGAAGTGGACATGGCAGCGAATGCAACCATGGAAGTGGAAGTGAGTCAGAGGGTGGGTGAGGTGGCGGAGGTTCTGGGAGAATTGAGGAATATGTGGAAGGGGAGGTCGTTATCTGGGAGGGCGAAAATGGATTTGTTTAAAGGTATCGTTGTCCCAACAACACTGTATGGATGCGAGATATGGGCCATAGATGAGATCGTGAGATGTGGTGAAAATTAAATGTTTGAGAACAATATGTGATATGTGGTGCGAGGTGGTTTGATGAAGTAGGTAATAAAAGGGTAAGAGAAATGAGTGGTAATAAAAAGAGTGTGGTTGAAAGTGCAGAAGAGAGTGTGTTGAAATGGTTTGGTCACATGGAGAGAATGAGTGAGGAAAGGTTGACAAGGAGGATATATGTGTTAGAGGTGGAGGGAACATGGAGAGGGGGGACATCAATTTAGAGATGGAAGGATGGAGTGAAAAAATTTCGACTGAACATGCGGGAGAGTGAAAGGCATGCACGGAATAAAGTGAATTGAAACGATGTGGTTTCCTTAGGACGACGTGCTGTCATTGGCCTGAACCAGAGCATGTGAAACGTCCGGGGTAAACCATGGAAAGGTCTGTGGAGCCTTGCTGTGGACAGGGAGCTGTGGTTTCGATGCATTACACATGACAGCTAAAGAATGAATGTGAGCGGATGTGGCTTTTTTTGCTGTTGTTGTTGTTCCTGGAGCTATCCCGCATCCATGGTCAGATGACACAGTTCTGGTGTTAACGTAAAAATAATTTAGAAAATGAATAATGGATTTACTTTCAGAAAGCGAACGTGGTTTAATTTTACGAAGAATAACATAACATGGTTTTACCATGACGGCCCTTCGTAACCATGATCTCGCCAGGGGACCGCAGGCTAATTCCCTCGTCTGACCCCTGACCTCTGACCCTGAACTTGCGAAGGTGGGGTGGGGTGGGGGGTGGGGGGGAATGATCTTCAATAAGGGTTGCAACACCGCAGATCAAACCCCCCTCCCTCCCCAGGACCCTCCCTTGCCCCTCTTGACCTCTATTGCCCAGAGCCATCACCTCCTCGTTCCCTTAGAGGAACTGGGGGCTTCTGTCACGTGAGAGAGTCTGGCAATCGTCGGGGATTGAAGGTGAATGGAACAAGATCACACACTGATCACCGTGGCTAACCACCATCGCAACGTTGGCTCTCACTGATCTGCGGGGTTAGGGCAGGAGCCCTTAAGCCAATGGAAGGCAAAGTGCAGGCACTATATATTCTTTCTTTTTTTTCTTTCAAACTATTCGCCATTTCCCGCATTAGCGAGGTAGCGTTAAGAACAGAGGACTGGGCTTTGAGGGAATACCCTCACCTGGCGCAATTCTCTGTTCCCTCTTTTGGAAAATTAAAAAAAAAACGAGAGGGGAGGATTTCCAGTATATATGTATATATATATATATATATATATATATATATATATATATATATATATATATATATATATATATATATATATATCAAGCACTCGTTTCAGCTCATACAGCAAGGATCTGCAAGTCTCGTCCAATTTGAGCAGTCTCGCCATTACGTAAGAATGGGAACCCACACGTCATGAGGTTTATGAGTCACCGCACGTGTGTGTGTGTGTGTGTGTGTGTGTGTGTGGGTGTGTGTGTGTGTGTGTGTGTGTGTGTGTGTGTGTGTGTGTGTGTGTGTGTGTGTGTGTGTGAGGCAAATGATAATAACATCATGGGACCACCTTGTCCGGTACGAGCCAGACATGACAACAGTTCCAGGAACCTGGAACTCGTGACTGGAAACGCATCTATCTACTCTCTCTCTCTCTCTCTCTCTCTCTCTCTCTCTCTCTCTCTCTCTCTCTCTCTCTCTCTCTCTCTCTCTCTCTATCCTCAGAGGGGTCAAGACAGGGACTTGCCCCCACACACACACCTCTAGGTACTCACCCTCTTATTCCTGCGGCGGAACTTCATCCTCAGCGTCCACACGGGCGCGCGCCCTTCGGGACTCCGTCAGGCTAAGCGGGAGGGCATAACAGTCGCGTAGCACTGTGGGCGCCGGATCCCGGCCTCTAGGCCGTGGTGGCACCGCCAGGCATTGGTGCCCGGCCCAGGAGCTGGGTGCCAAGGGAGAGGCATCCTTCCCGACAATATGTTCGCCTCATCCTCACCGTACAACACTAGGCATGGTCGACCCCAAAATAAAAAAATTCCCTCCTCCTCTTCTCACACACGAATAATTTTTAACTGTTCTCTCGAAGACTTGATGAATTGTATCAAACACTTCAGCGGGGATGCCTCACATGTAGTAACAGATGCGTTCGGGGTAGTTTCAGTTTCCACACACGTCTAACATCACATAAAATTGGAGAGGAATCTATCAAAATTATAAAATTACATTTGGCATAACCTCACAAAGTTGTAATCCAGAGTTACTTTCTATATCACTCGACGTATTGGTCAATTCCTGTTTATATACTGGCAGTTTTCCTCCACACTATCATACGCAAAGTATATTATCTGAGGAAAGCATTTATCTTATATATACACAGTCATCTATGGATACAAGACTTTCAAATACTTTCACAGACAGGTCAGGATCCACGGGTAGGTCAAACGAGTTCACCTGAAAACTGACTGTCAGGAATCGTGCTGCTATAATATACACTATAGGCACTGCTATATAATATCACAGTCACCTCAACACGTCACATAACCTAAACACAAAATTACGATAAAACATTAATGAATCACCTGACACGTTGCTCCCAGAGCAAGTGAACAAAAAAAAAAGTAACATACTTTTAGTGTACTCGGGTGTCTTTTGTTTTTATATGGGTAAACTCAAGTGTAAGCTTAGGCGGTACACACAAACACCCACCCACACCCACCCACCCACCCACACACTCACACATACACACACACTCACACATACACACAAACACGCACACATACACCTGTAGAGTCTATGGCCCTCAAAAAAAATCGATCTCCCCTCCTTCCCTCGGTAATCTACCCCTCTCCTCTCCCCTTACACCTGCCCTCCTCCCCCAACTACCTGTTACTCCCAGCTCAAGTAACAAGACCACTCGAGACGGGTGAGGCTGTACTGTTCATCTGCCGTTAACAGAGACGTGCAAAGGGAGGCACCTCAAGAGTGCACTGGACCTACAAAGTGGACCACACCAGCCATAGTTGTGTGGGCCTCAGTGAGGGATGCCTGCCGCTTCCAACACCTGGGTCCACCAAATACCCAAACCCACCAGCCTGGTCCCAGCCTGGTCTGTAGGGGTGAAGACCCCGAAAGACCTCAACAGGGGCAATACAACACAATACAATAAAACACAATACAATACAACCCATGAGCCTCCCTGTAATTACACCTTTGTAACCTGAACCCCCCAGAAATACAGACCTCCTCTCCTACCCCCGGCGACCGTCCCCGGACAAAAGTAACAGAGTAATTCCAACATTCCGACACTCACAAATAGCTTTGTAAGGGGTACGGTAATGTTCAGAAGGAACAGTTGGCTGAAAGGCAGCAATTCAGGCCGCTTTTTCTATTATCATTATCGTTATTAACTGAGAAAATCACTTGATATTGGGAAAGATTCAAAGGGTCCGAGGCTTGCAAATATAACAGAGATATTGAGAAAAAAAAAAGCAATCGGAAAATATCATCCAATAGCCTTGACGCATTATGTGTTGGGTTCCCTAATGGACACCATCAACTGAGACAAGACTGTAATTCATCTACAGGACCGCCGTTCACTAAACGATCCACAGATTGGTTTGAGATGAAACCATTCATGTACGACAAATCTGCAGGATTTTCTTCGTGTTATCATCAACATGTATGACGAAAACAAAGCGGATATCATCTACTTCGATTCTCACACAGCAGTCGATAACGTTCCACACCAAAGGTTGACAGCTAAAGTTAAGTCACAAGGTACAAATGGCGTTGTGGTTCGGTGGTCAGGAAACTGTTTGAGTGGCCGTAAACAGAGAGTGGTGATCAACTGGCCAAGCCTCAGAGCGGTTGGACGTAACAAGTGGCGTGCCACAGGGATCAATCTTGGGACCGGTTCTCTTTCCCAGATATATGAGAGACAATGGTAATTGGCCTGTGTTGTAAGGCATCGTACGGCCCAAATAGCTGTGGGGCGTCAGGCTGGCACATCATAGTAATGGAATGAGACACGTAGCTCTTAGCTCAATGGTAACCTCGAGAATACCGCTGCCTGTTTAGCCTTCATATAGACCTAGCGTAACTCCTGCACGAGCAGGGGTAAAATTGTTTTATTTACATACGTCCTTTACATGTTCTGAGACATACGTAAGGCAAGGTGCCATACCCAGCTGTGGGAGTAGAAGACCTCGGAAAACACCGTAAGGTAAGGGAGATTGGGTAAGGTGATGCGAGGCAAACGGGGGCGCTAAATTAAGGGTTGATATATAGTTCTGTCTAACTACTGATGACGTTTTGAACTTAGATGATGAATTATAAGGGCCGCACCGTCGTGCTCAAAGGTCGTGCCGTTGTGTTCAAGGGTCGTACCGTCGTGCTCAAGGGTCGTACCGTCGTGCTCAAGGAGGCAACGACCATGCGGCGGGAGAGGTAACATCAGAACCCATCACATGTGGTGGTCATCACATGTGGTGGTTACCACAAGTGTCTGCAACATTAGCCTCACCACCTCAACCCCCCCTCTCTCTCTCTCTCTCTCTCTCTCTCTCTCTCTCTCTCTCTCTCTCTCTCTCTCTCTCTCTCTCTCTCTCTCCATAAATACGTGAGCTTCTAAATCCATTAAATTATATACGTGGTCAACAACACACTAAATACACCATCTTACCAGGAAGATACACATGAGTAAGATCAGTTCGTTATGAAACTCGAGAAATAAGATTCGGTCAAGGTATCATCATCCACCTGTGCCCAACTGAAGGAAGTAAAGACAACAGGTGAGACCCTTCAAGACGACGGTGCGACCCTTCAAGACGACGGTACGACCTTCAGAACGACGGTACGACCCTTCAAGACGACGGTACGACCTTCAGAACGACGGTACGACCCTTCAAGACGACGGTACGACTTTCAAGACGACGGTTCGACCATTCAAGACGACGGTACGACCCTTCAAGACGACGGTACGACCTTTCAAGACGACACTACGACCTTTAGAACGACGGTACGACCCTTCAAGACGACGGTACGACCTTCACGACGACGGTACGACCCTTGAAGATGAGGGTACGACCCTTCAAGACGACGGTACGACCTTCAGAACGACAGTACGATCCTTTAAGACGACGGTACGACCCTTCAAGACGACGGTGCAACCCTTCAAGACGACGGTGCGACCCTTGAAGATAACGGTACGACCCTTCAAGACGACGGTACGACCCCTTAAAGCACGGAGGTGTACAAGGAGTACCATGACCCCCGGCCTTCGACCTCGCCTTAAAGGTCGGGGTCAAGGGTTTACGACGCATCGTAACAAGCAAGGGTCGCCGCCAGGTCGTGCTCCATGCGTTGAGGGGGATCCGATCATCTGCCAGCCTCCACCACCACTCACAGAAACCGGGAACTGGCACAAACGAGAATGAGAGAGAGAGAGAGAGAGAGAGAGAGAGAGAGAGAGAGAGAGAGAGAGAGAGAGAGAGAGAGAGAGAGAGAGAGAGAGAGCAAACAGGTAACCACAAAGTTCTACAGTTTATCGTCACGACTTGCATAAGTTTTCGGGAGAAACTTAATGAATAGAGCAGGTCAGAAAGTTCCCTGCCTCCTTACATACATATATATTCGCCATTTCCCGCGTTAGCGAAGCAACGTCAAGAACACAGGACTGAGCCTTAGAGGGAAAACTCCTCACTTGGCCCCCTTCTCTGTTCCGTCTTTTGGAAACGGGAAGGGAGGATTTCCAGCCACCAACTCTCACACCCTTTTAGTCGCCTTCTTCGACCCACAGGGAATACGTAGGCAGTATTCTTCCTCCTCAACCGTGGCAGACTTACGTGTGTGTGTGTGTGTGTGTGTGTGTGTGTGTGTGTGTGTGTGTGTGTGTGCGCGCGCGCGTGACGTCTGGGAAGACGTTAGGGCGGATATGACGTCACGTAAAATTGTGTTTCCAGTCAACCTGGAGTGACGCACGTCTCCCCCACCCCCTTCCACCTTCCACCCAAGATAAATGCCTCTCCCCCCCCCAGCCCGAAAGTTGAACTCCAGCTCCTGCTCAGGAAACACCATCCCCCTCCCTCCCTCTAACCACACGTCCAGCTCCAGCTCAGGAAACACCATCCCCCTCCCTCCCTCTAACCACACGTCCAGCTCCAGCTCAGGAAACATCCCCTCCTCACCCCCATGGCAAGAGTTACTTGCCCACAACAACGGACTGTGGTAAATTGTCCGTCATTCACACCACGATCTGTTGAGCACGACGGTACGACCCTCGAGCACGACGGTACGACCCTTGAGCACGATGGTACGACCCTTGAGCACGACGGTACGACCCTCGAGCACGACGGTACGACCCTTGAGCACGATGGTACGACCCTTGAGCACGACGGTACGACCCTCGAGCACGACGGTACGACCCTTCAAGACGACGGTACGACTTTCAAGACGACGGTTCGACCATTCAAGACGACGGTACGACTTTCAAGACGACGGTACGACCCTTGAGCACGACGGTACGACCTTCAAGACGACGGTACGACTTTCAAGACGACGGTTCGACCATTCAAGACGACGGTACGAACCCTCGAGCACGACGGTACGACCCTTGAGCACGACGGTACGACCCTCGAGCACGACGGTACGACCCTCGAGCACGACGGTACGACCCTTCAAGACGACGGTACGACCCTTGAGCACGACGGTACGACCCTCGAGCACGACGGTAAGACCCTCGAGCACGACGGTACGACCCTCGAGCACGACGGTACGACCCTTGAGCACGACGGTACGACCCTTCAAGACGACGGTACGACCCTCGAGCACGACGGTACGAACCCTCGAGCACGACGGTACGACCTTCAAGACGACGGTACGACTTTCAAGACGACGGTTCGACCATTCAAGACGACGGTACGACCTTCAGAACGACGGTACGACCCTCGAGCACGACGGTACGACCTTCAGAACGACGGTACGACCCTCGAGCACGACGGTACGACCTTCAGAACGACGGTACGACCTTCAGAACGACGGTACGACCTTCAGAACGACGGTACGACCTTCAAGACGACGGTACGACCTTCAAGACGACGGTACGACTTTCAAGACGACGGTTCGACCATTCAAGACGACGGTACGACCTTCAAGACGACGGTACGACCCTTCAAGACGACGGTGCGACCCTTGAAGATAACGGTACGACCCTTCAAGACGACGGTACGACTTTCAAGACGACGGTTCGACCATTCAAGACGACGGTACGACTTTCAAGACGACGGTACGACTTTCAAGACGACGGTTCGACCATTCAAGACGACGGTACGACTTTCAAGACGACGGTACGACCCTTCAAGACGACGGTACGACCCTTCAAGACGACGGTACGACTTTCAAGACGACGGTACGACCTTCAGAACGACGGTACGACCTTCAAGACGACGGTACGACTTTCAAGACGACGGTACGAACCCTCGAGCACGACGGTACGACCTTCAAGACGACGGTACGAACCCTCGAGCACGACGGTACGACCCTTCAAGACGACGGTACGACCCTTGAGCACGACGGTACGACCCTTGAGCACGACGGTACGACCCTCGAGCACGACGGTACGACCCTTGAGCACGACGGTACGACCCTCGAGCACGACGGTACGAACCCTCGAGCACGACGGTACGACCTTCAGAACGACGGTACGACCTTCAGAACGACGGTACGACCTTCAGAACGACGGTACGACCCTTCAAGACGACGGTACGACCTTCAAGACGACGGTACGAACCCTCGAGCACGACGGTACGAACCCTCGAGCACGACGGTACGAACCCTCGAGCACGACGGTACGACCTTCAAGACGACGGTACGACCCTTGAGCACGACGGTACGACCCTCGAGCACGACGGTACGACCCTCGAGCACGACGGTACGACCTTCAGAACGACGGTACGACCCTTCAAGACGACGGTGCGACCCTTGAAGATAACGGTACGACCCTTCAAGACGACGGTGCGACCCTTGAAGATAACGGTACGACCCTTGAGCACGACGGTACGACCCTTGAGCACGACGGTACGACCCTTCAAGACGACGGTACGACTTTCAAGACGACGGTTCGACCATTCAAGACGACGGTACGACCTTCAGAACGACGGTACGACCTTCAGAACGACGGTACGACCCTTCAAGACGACGGTACGACCTTCAAGACGACGGTACGACCTTCAGAACGACGGTACGACCTTCAAGACGACGGTACGACCCTTGAGCACGACGGTACGACCCTTCAAGACGACGGTACGACTTTCAAGACGACGGTTCGACCATTCAAGACGACGGTACGACTTTCAAGACGACGGTACGACTTTCAAGACGACGGTACGACCCTTGAGCACGACGGTACGACCCTTGAGCACGACGGTACGACCCTCGAGCACGACGGTACGACCTTCAAGACGACGGTACGACTTTCAAGACGACGGTTCGACCATTCAAGACGACGGTACGACCCTTGAGCACGACGGTACGACCCTTGAGCACGACGGTACGACCTTCAAGACGACGGTACGACTTTCAAGACGACGGTTCGACCATTCAAGACGACGGTACGACTTTCAAGACGACGGTTCGACCATTCAAGACGACGGTACGACTTTCAAGACGACGGTTCGACCATTCAAGACGACGGTACGACTTTCAAGACGACGGTACGACCTTCAGAACGACGGTACGACCTTCAGAACGACGGTACGACCTTCAAGACGACGGTACGACCCTTCAAGACGACGGTACGACTTTCAAGACGACGGTTCGACCATTCAAGACGACGGTACGACTTTCAAGACGACGGTTCGACCATTCAAGACGACGGTTCGACCATTCAAGACGACGGTACGACTTTCAAGACGACGGTACGACTTTCAAGACGACGGTTCGACCATTCAAGACGACGGTACGACCCTTGAGCACGACGGTACGACCTTCAAGACGACGGTACGACCTTCAAGACGACGGTACGACCCTTGAGCACGACGGTACGAACCCTCGAGCACGACGGTACGAACCCTCGAGCACGACGGTACGACCTTCAGAACGACGGTACGACCCTTGAGCACGACGGTACGACCCTTCAAGACGACGGTACGACCTTCAAGACGACGGTACGAACCCTCGAGCACGACGGTACGACCCTTGAGCACGACGGTACGACCCTCGAGCACGACGGTACGACCCTTGAGCACGACGGTACGACCTTCAAGACGACGGTACGACCTTCAGAACGACGGTACGACCCTTCAAGACGACGGTACGACTTTCAAGACGACGGTACGACTTTCAAGACGACGGTACGACCCTCGAGCACGACGGTACGAACCCTCGAGCACGACGGTACGAACCCTCGAGCACGACGGTACGACCTTCAAGACGACGGTACGACCTTCAGAACGACGGTACGACCCTTGAGCACGACGGTACGACCCTTGAGCACGACGGTACGACCCTTGAGCACGACGGTACGACCTTCAGAACGACGGTACGACCTTCAAGACGACGGTTCGACCATTCAAGACGACGGTACGACTTTCAAGACGACGGTTCGACCATTCAAGACGACGGTACGACCCTTCAAGACGACGGTACGACCCTCGAGCACGACGGTACGACCCTCGAGCACGACGGTACGACCTTCAGAACGACGGTACGACCTTCAAGACGACGGTTCGACCATTCAAGACGACGGTACGACCTTCAAGACGACGGTACGACCTTCAGAACGACGGTACGACCCTCGAGCACGACGGTACGAACCCTCGAGCACGACGGTACGACCCTTGAGCACGACGGTACGACCCTTGAGCACGACGGTACGACCTTCAAGACGACGGTACGACCCTTGAGCACGACGGTACGACCCTTGAGCACGACGGTACGACCCTTCAAGACGACGGTACGACCCTTCAAGACGACGGTACGACTTTCAAGACGACGGTACGACTTTCAAGACGACGGTTCGACCATTCAAGACGACGGTACGACTTTCAAGACGACGGTACGACCCTTCAAGACGACGGTACGACCTTCAAGACGACGGTACGACTTTCAAGACGACGGTTCGACCATTCAAGACGACGGTTCGACTATAATACCTTAATAACAGCACTATCACAACAATACATCATAATAACTAGAGCCAAAACACACACAAAAAAAGCGTAAATAGTTTACGAATAAAATCTATTTACACTGTAAATACGGCCGACACCATCACCATGGAAATATAGAGAAACATCATTTACACTCACTAATTATATCATTTTCAAACAGTAGGTATGGTATTTACGTCTCTTACAGCAATTAACACATTTACGTAAATAATTTACGGACAAAATACATTTACGTCGCATAGAGACAATATAACATTTACGGTACTTCATCTGCAGACGCTAAATTCATTTACATCATTTACAAGCATCGACTAACAACACAACAAGCACAACACTAAATAAAACACAGCAATTTGTACCAAGACAGAGAGATAGAGAGAGAGAGAGAGAGAGAGAGAGAGAGAGAGAGAGAGAGAGAGAGAGAGAGAGAGAGAGAGAGAGAGAAGAGGGGTAATCGCACTTCAGTAGGAATTCGGATAATTCAGTTTACAGAAAGTTCACAAGACACTGCATGTTCCACGGAAGCAATCCACCTCGTCAGGGCGTAAACAGTTCACATAGTTCTAACTCCTAACACGAGCGTACGTACATACCCGTGCTCCCTCTTACCCACACGCCGGAGAATAGACTATGTCCCTGCCCGTTAAATTTAGGGAAAGTTGGGGGTGCCTTGTGGATAAAGGGGGGGTTGTGTGGGAGATGTTTGGCCTGGGCAGCGAGATGCGTGTTCACTTACTCCTCTTACGCTATCTGGTTTTGATACTTATATCAGAATGATCTGTTAGATGGTACGATGTGCTTTAAAGTTATTTGGGTATAGGTTACGGATATGAATATCAGCAATGAAGACAGATTCAATAACATTATGGGGCACATAATCAGATGAGGGGTACAATGTGACTGGGTTGTTAAGGTCTCCAGGGTAATCGTTTTCTTGCCAATGTTTAGCAACAGCATTATTGAGGTCACCTCTGCGTACTGTATGACAGTACCAATAGCATCTTTCAGTTTCTATTTTACCCGTCTGTCCGATGTATATGCATCTTTACCTGCCTTACATTTAACGGCGTAAAAACTGAAATTTTCTGATAATGTGGCTTACTTTTAATTTATAGTCTTACCGATAGTGATGTGATTATGGACGGCAACATTAAAAGTACTGTCTTTTTAGTGCCTGTCTTACATTAACTACGTTAGGAGAATGGGGCAACACCAGACATTTAGATCCATCATTCTTTCCCACATTGTTGTTACTATATGTATAAAATGTCTTCCTCACTTTTTTAGTAAGCCTTGTTCACAAACCACTTAGGATAACATAAATTCGTAAAAGTATGTTTATATGGTTACATTCATCCTCTATACTTGTGGGGTGACATACACGCGATGCTCTTAAAGATATGAGCGATCTGAGCCTGAACATGCAGGAGGGTGAAAGGTGTGCACGGGATAGAATGAATCAGAACGATATGGTATACTGGGGTCGACGTACTGTCAATGGACTGAACTAGGACATGTGAAGCGTTCGGAGGAAACCAGAGAGAGGTCTGTGGGGCCTGGATGTGGACAGAGAGCTGTGGTATTGGTGTATTACACATGACAGCTAGAGAATGGATGTGAGCGAAGCGGCCTTTCTTCGTCTGTTCCTGGCGCTGCCTCGGTAACGGGAGGAACAGTGGGAGACACGCTCGGCATGCAATTCATCAGTGACCATCATGCACGACGGTACGACTCTTAAGCACGAGGATACGACCTTGGGATATGATAGCAGTGCTGTCGTACTCAGGAGTCGTACCCGTCGTGCTCAAGGAGCGCACCGTCGCATTCAAGGATCGTATCGTCGTGCTCAAGGATCGCACCGTCGCGTTCAAGGATCGTACCGTCGTGCTCAAGGATCGCACCGTCGTGTTCAAGGTGGTTCGCCAACAATGTGTTACCACTAAACTTATTACCTCCACACACACACACACACACACACACACACACACACACACACACACGTGCGTACATAGGTTAACGCGTTGGGTGCGCACACGACTCAAAAACACTTGCCTAGCTGACACTTGAGACCCTCACACAGACACCGTAAACACTTCAAACACCAACTATCTTTTCAGTGATTTTCAACACGTTGTAATTATGAGTTAATTTACTCGTTTACTATCACTTCCATGGGCGAACTACATGAGCTGGTTTTATTATTCATATCTTCTATCTTTTCTATCAACAAGCTTAAACTTTCTGTCACTTCCAACAGCAAGGAATATAAGTTTTATTAGAAGTTCTTTATATTTTCTTTAACTATCATTTCCACCAGCACAAGTATATATATATATATATATATATATATATATATATATATATATATATATATATATATATATATATATAATACTCAGGAAAACACATTTTCCACACACGTAAATATGTCATATTTCATGGTATGGGTGTTACCAGAGCCAAGTGTTCCCGGGTGTAGTGCTGTCACGTCACTACACCTGACCTGTTGGCTGTAGCTGGGTGTAGGGAGGATACACACACACACCCACACACCCTCCACGACACTCGCTACACGCGGTACTCTACCTCAACACCTTACTACTCCTCCGCCTGCCTCACCCTCCTCCCTGCTGCTGCTGCTGCTGCACCACCGCCCGGCCCAAACTGTCGTACCGCACGCCCGCCTTCCGCTGCCCGCCTCCGGATATCGAGTATTGGTAGTAAACAGAGAAATGCTACACCTCTTATATAAGACCATCTCAGCCACACACTTCTGCCGTCACTTTAATTACTACAGGTGATACTACTACCACAATTACTACTACTACTACTACTACTACTGCAACCTTTACTAGTACTAATCTTTCTACTTCTACAACTACTACTTCTACTACTACTACTGATATTACTACTATACTACTACAACTATTGTCACTACAATTATAATTACTACTATACTATCACTGCTATTACTACTGTTACTATAACTACAAGACTAATACTCCTACTACTACTACTACTACTACTACTACTACTACTACTACTACTACTAGACACTTAAGCACGACAGCACTATCGTTGGACATGATGGTTTGGCCTTTGTACAGGGTCAGGACAAAGGCCGTGCCATTGTACCTAAGTGTCGTACCGTCGTGCTCAAGGGTCGTACCGTCGTGCTCAAGGGTCGTACCATCGAGCTTAAGGGTCATACCGTCGTGCTTAAGGGTCGTACCGTCGTGCTCAAGGGTCGTACCGTCGTGCTCAAGGGTCGTGCCGTCGTGCTCAAGGGTCGTGCCGTCGTGCTCAAGGGTCGTACCGTCGCGCTCAAGGGTCGTATCGTCGTTCTCAAAGGAGTCAATTGATTGTGAATGTTACTATACCATTAAAGGTGACCTGTCTCCCCCTTCCTCACCCCGACGTCTTGCTAACCTCTAGACATTACAACTAAATAATAATAATAATATTACCACATTACTAGTCTTCTTCCTTACCATTCGCCACTAACTGGTCCTGTAGTTCCTACCATACATCCTCGTTATCACCGAATCACCTTACTAGCGGCTTGTCATCCTCGTTACCCTGTCACTTCCGCGTGATATCAAAACTTCAAATTATTCGTCGCAGACAACGGGAAGATCAAACGATTACCGAAGATTAAGGCTTAACGATATCGTTATCAGGGAAATGGACAGCGAGGGATTCACTGCGGAGAGCAGATGCACATGAACATCACCAAATCACTAGATGAAAAAATAAGCGAAAAAGATATACGAATACTGATGCCCGAGGAGTCTCATCTTCAGCGAAGGGAACACATCAGCAAATGCCTCTTGGCAAGAGATAGCGAGCTGGATTCTACCAACTAATACGACAAGAGGATCAATCTTCTCTTCAGAGAACATATGGGAGGACAGATCTGACGAGGCTATAAAGAACAAGTGCAAAAGCCGCGCGTCTTCAGAGATGGTCGGCTGGATCTGACGAACTCATCAGACGAGACAAAACTAAGAGGCTGGACTTCTACCAACCTACCACACAAGAGCAACGGTGGCCTCCTGGCCAGGCTGGAGTGTGCGATCCTTCAAGACGAGACGGACAACGTTCTACAACGCAGTAGTCATCTTCCCCGCGTTACAACGCTGCCGTGCGCCAACACACCAGCCTTCGTGGCGAATGAAACAGCTGAGGGTGTGCAGAGATCACCCCCCCCCCCCCTACCTCCCGCGAGGAAATCCAAGAACTCGCTAGGGCAAAATAGATTTAAAGCACTTGATCAGCCGGGATGTTCGGAGCCCACAAGCTTGTGTGTCGCAGCCACAACCAGTCTAACTGATCACATATACAGGCTGGGCCTGAGTCAAGCAGAAGGGGTAGAGAGGGGCCCCTGTAGTTGCCGTTAACTTATACGTTACTAAACTTTTCGTTTACTACCTAACTACCGTTACCGCCAATCGTTACCTAACTATCGTTACCACCAATCGTTACCACCAATCGTTACCGAACTATCGTTACAACCAATCGTTACCTTAACTATCGTTACAATAGTTACTAACTTAGGCATTACCACTAAACCATCGTTACTACCTACCTAACGTTACCTAACCATCGTTACAAAAGATACTACCTTAGGCGTTACCACCAAACTATCGTTACTACCCTAGACTTAACAATCAGACTACCGCTACTGCATATCTCGTCACAACCCGAACAGTTATAGTACACAACTCAGTCACAACCTAACGCATTACTATTCATTCCGGTCTAACTGTTACGGGAGCCTTTGTTACCAGACCCGTTACTGTTAACGGAGCCGTTACTATGCTATCCCGTAGGCTGGGGCCCCAATAACATGTGACACACTCAGCGATGAGAGAGTAAAGTGACACATACGACCACTGTATGTCAACACGTCCGGGCGTGAGAGTGCATGATAGATGGACTCATCATTACGTCAGGAGGTCCACGATGCAACCCGGATATATATACATGTCTTCCATGATCCGTCAGGCTCATGCTGCAGACATCCCTAGTGACCAGTTTTAAAGGTCCGGCCAATAACGGAGGTAGAGAACTAATTGCCGGGAATGATAAAAGGGTAATTAAATGAAATGTGTCAAAGACGAGGATTGAATGGATGTGAAAGGTGTGACATGCTGGTGCTGGCGAGGATGTGGGCAGTGGGTCACATGGGGTGCGACAGAAGTGAGCATTAT
Source organism: Panulirus ornatus (assembly GCF_036320965.1). Taxonomy (NCBI): domain Eukaryota; kingdom Metazoa; phylum Arthropoda; class Malacostraca; order Decapoda; family Palinuridae; genus Panulirus; species Panulirus ornatus. The sequence goes on along the minus strand of NC_092230.1, from coordinate 2,859,932 downwards.
GTCACACACACACACACACACACACACATACAAACACTGTGAGGAAAATACAGAGACCAAGTGGCAGGCGATGTGTAAATACGAAAACATTACAGTCGTAAAAGCTTTTGTGTAACTTACGACTGGCGAGGGAGAAGGCAGGTGAGGGAGAAACTTGGGGCAGGTGAGAGAGAAACAATAATTTACTGATATTTAATGTTCATGTGTGTCCTATTGTAGATCTCATGATGATGATGATGATGATGATGATGATGATGATGATGATGATGATGGACACATTACCAGTAATGATAACGATAATGATAATGATGATGATATTGACGAATATAATGATGGTACAGATATTGCCTGTGCTGATAACGATGATCATGATAGTGATGATGATGTATAGTGATGATGATGTACAGTGATGATGATGTATAGCGATGATACAGACATTACCAGTGATGATAATGGTCACAAGCCAAAGGGTATAAAGTCACCATCACTTAAGACTGGTTGTATAGGAACTGCTCTAGGCAAGGTCTGGGGGAGGGGTGGAGCAGCAACCCTTAACCTTTACCCCACCCGGTAGTTAATTAATAATTGGTGGTTCCTCATGCCTAAAGTACCTGTCATTAGGTGTAGTTATCTGGCCTAATCGTTAGCCTCTTTCATCTAAGTCCCCCTAAAGGTCAACTAATGCATAACCTAATCGTGACAGGAACTAAAGAAACATAAGAGGATCGAGTTCAAGTTCTTAGTAGCAAATGTGCAATCTGATGTGGCAGGAATAGAATAAAAATGGCCCAGTTAGCACAACATAGCTTTCTGGGAAGATAAACAAGAATTCTGAAGCATGATGAAGCAATATCCACACTACAGAGGGCGTTAGTCAGGAAGTATTATGAAGCAACATGTGTTACGCACAAGCACAATATAAAAGACTTAAATAACTGTATGATTCACGAAGCTTAATCGAACAACATGAAGCGATGTGAAATGATTGGTAAAATTCACACAAGGGTAAATGACCTACAATAAGATTGTGTGACAAGATAATTACGAAACAGGTGCTGATGAAATATTTAAAAGAGAAAAACGAAATTACTTGCAGTTTATCAAAGTATATCCCAAGTTATGAAATATGTAAATGTTACATCGATATGTTACAGTAATGATGGTGTAATTATACAAATATGCGAATAACATTAAAACAAAAGACAAACGCTTAGAAAATACGCCGCTACCATCGTAAATAAGGGAAAAAAAAGGACAGTTCCATAAAAAAAAAAAAAGGGCGTCAAGCCGCCTGTAAACAAGAAGGCCAACCCGTGCACGCTCAACACATTGATGTCCTAACCTAAAGGAGGAGCGGTCGTCATCCGCCTGGCAGCGGGGTGCACACACCAGCGGCTGGCCTCCTCTCCGTAAGGACTTCGCCTTAGACGCGCCAACCACTACCAACCCAGGCCTATATCCCTCTGCTCCTGGCCCCGTTTCCCACACTTCTCCCCAAGTTACGGCGGGAGAGGAGGGGGGCGGAGAGGCAGAGGTCTTGGGGAGGAAAAACTAGAGAGTGTCCAGGTCCAGGGAGAGCATGGTGGGGAGTCTGGAGAGCGGCCAAAAACAGGTAGCGAGGCAGTCGGCCTTGGGATTCCGTGGGGGTCATTCATAGCCCACTGACGGCGTCCTAGGCAGTCGACTTCCTACCCCGCCTCCTGCGGCCCCTGGAGGAGGGGTGGGTGGCTGTAGGACCTGGGTGCCGAGTCTCCCTCATGAAGGGTTTGGGGGGAGGTCCTCCCAGAACGCGTTTTACCCACAGCAGGCACGAGCGAGCATCCAGGAGCCTGGAAGTTTGCAAGCAACTGGTGCCATCTCGCTGGAATGTTAGGGAGATCCTACTGCGTGTGTGTGTGTGTGTGTGTGTGTGTGTGTGTGTGTGTGTGTGTGTCATTAAACACAACACCCACACGTATTAAACACGAACAATTATACGTAACGACTGGGCGGCGACAGAGCCGAGGGCGCCCGACATAATGAGGGAGAAACGACAGGACTAACGAAGGCGACCAGATACACGATGACGTTGACATCCTCGTTAACCTTAATACGATCCTAAACCACACACACACACACACACACACACACACACACAATCAAATCATTCTTCCTGCTTTTTTTTTTTCCCTGGCGTCATATCTATGTATCTCTTTCATCTCCTTTGTCCTCTCTCTCTCTCTCTCTCTCTCTCTCTCTCTCTCTCTCTCTCTCTCTCTCTCTCTCTCTCTCTCTCTCTCACCGTGCGGCAGGAAGAGGCAATGGCAGATAACATCGCATCAGCTCCCACCACCTCCCCACACCCACACCCAGGCTGACCCCAGTTCACCCCTGGAGGAGGTGTGCCAAAGGAGACACACACACACACACACACACACACACACACACACACACACACACACACACACACACACACACACACACACACACACACACGAAGGTCACAGAACGCAAACTGAATCCGATCTCATAATTCACTCGTCCGTCCGAGCCCAGGGGGGTACGCCTCATCTCACAAGGGGGAGTGGGGGGGGAATGCCACTTCACTCACGGCACTGCCTCATAAATATGGGTCGCGTTAAATGAGAGCAACTCACAACATGAGGCCCGACGATACAAAGACAACATCACACGGGTCATGTGAGATGTGTGGGGTGTTGGGGCGTGGGGGGGGAGAGGGCGACCTGATTGCATGACGGCATCACTTCTTGGAATCTGACTCTGTGCGTGTGTGTGTGTGTGTGTGTGTGTGTGTGTGTGTGTGTGTGTGTGTGTGTGTTGCCGGACTCCACTTGTAAGAGGTTACACCACGAGTGAGGAGTCACCCTTGGCGAGGCCGTGTCACAGGGAGTCCATAAGACTCGTTGAAGAACTTTCCTCACTAAAGCAGCCCACCTTTCCACGCTACTTGGAAAGTGGCGCAGCCTGAAGCTCCGGGAGCCTTCAGAAAGGTCTTGGGTAACGCCACGACTCTTTCACGGAAATTGGCCGCGGGGTAATATGTATATATAACATACATAACATACATAGCTTTATCTCGACGTCTTTTCTGTTTCTTTAGAATTCTGATGAGAATAATTCTATTCGTTTTTAAGGCATCTCTTTCCGTCCAGTACTGAGAACAAACGTGAAATAGGAAGTCATAAACTGTGACGAGGTATTTCATCCCAGGGTTGTTTAAGTCATAAAGATTTTAATCTACATAGAGAGTTCTAACGGGTGTTCTGCTTTACGTATTCGCTTGTGCTAGTGAGAATAGATCATGTATAATACCTCTACGATGGTTTGGGAGGTTCTTGTACCCCCACAGCTGGGTCTGGCACCTTACCTTTCCTTACGTATACCTCATGATGGTTTGGGAGGTCTTCTACCCCCACAGCTGGGTCTGGGACCTTACCTTTCCTTACGTATACCTCACGATGGTTTGGGAGGTCTTCTCCCCTCACAGCTGGGTCTGGGACCTTACCTTTCCTTACATATACCTCACGATGGTTTGGGAGGTCTTCTACCCCCACAGCTGGATCTGAGACCTTACCTTACCTTACGTATACATCACGATGGTTTGGGAGGTCTTCTCCCCTCACAGCTGGGTCTGGCACCTTACCTTTCCTTACGTATACCTCATGATGGTTTGGGAGGTCTTCTACCCCCACAGCTGGGTCTGGGACCTTACCTTTCCTTACGTATACCTCACGATGGTTTGGGAGGTCTTCTCCCCTCACAGCTGGGTCTGGGACCTTACCTTTCCTTACGTATACCTTCCGAAGGTTTGGGAGGTCTTCTACCCCCACAGCTGGGTCTGGGACCTTACCTGACTTTATGTATACCTTACGATGGTTTGAGAGGTCTTCTACCTTTATAGCTGGGTCTGGGGCCAAGAAGCTGTCGTGTTGCTCATCTGCTCAGTCAGGCTGCTGGAGGGCGCGGCCCGTAGCCCAAAGTAACCACCATATCATGACTGCTCTAGCACACTTGACGGTTATCAAAACAAAGACAAGAAGGTAGTCGAAATGGCTACCTTCAGCTGGCGTCCTGCATGAAAATTACCAAGTGCTCGGGGTTCTCAGAACTCCCGATGGTTTCCGTCATGTTCCTGCGAGAGTTAACATATGAGGTCCTCCTCAGAAACACGCACACCCTCGCATTACATCATGCAGGGTCGGCCATACTTACCTTAAAGGTTCGCAGGAAGACCCTGGATGAACTAGTTCCCACAAGCTGTCCTTTTGACGGATTTCGAGCCATATGGACACCACATCAAGGAGCATTCTTAATATAATTGGCAACGATGATGAAAATAACAATAATGATAATGATACTACTACTATTACTACTACTACTACTACTACTACTACTACTACTACTACTACTACTACTCCTACTACTACTACTACTACTACTACTAATAATAATAATAATAATAATAATAACATATACTCACCACTCATCACCTCCCGTCTGACATCATCAGTATTGCTCACCTGTAATAGGGAAAAACAATATTTGAATAAATGTTCAACATGACCAGCATTACTAAACAAGTTCCAAAGATCGATGGACATAACATATACATCAAAATATGCATGTCTGGCTTCATAGGCCACAATATACAAAGTTTATCTCACAGGACAAAATATATAACAGTTTTCTTCACACTCTTGCCTGGGGTTCAGATTATGGGGCCCGAGGGTCACATGCAGACAACGTCTTCCAAAAGCATTACTCTCACCTACAGGTGGACAAAGCGAATGGCCCAGATGGCACACCTACCCGTGCCCTGGAGTAATTTGCCCTTATGGTAGTTTCCGGTCATTGCTCGTCTATGCCGTCGAGTCTAAAACCTGAACATTCACTTCTTCTTGGAGGCATGCCTTGGTGCAGCCCATCCCTAAGAAAAGAGACCGTTTGAACCCTTCGGCCATCTTCATAGTTTCCAAAATTCTCCTTAAATCTCATTCAAATAAAAGTCTCATTCCCTTCTTTTTGATCAAATTGGCCTTCGAGGCGCGAGGTTCCACCGGCGTTGTTCTCCACTATGTGATTCACCTCCGGTCCTCCTCCTCCTCCTCTCTCAGAGACTCCATTCGAATCCATTGTATCATGACCCACGACATCTGTAAAGCATCTGGCACGGTGTGACACGGTTCATTCTTTGACTTCTGTGCTTCTCTCTGTTCTCTAATGCATGGATATCTGGCGTCCCTCAGGGTCCTCTCCCATCACCTACTCTCTTTTATTTCCTCCATAAACGATCTCTCTTTACGCTCATCGCGACAAAGCTACTCTACGCACCTCTCATCCAAAATGGTCATGACTGGGGGAAGTTTTTGCCCACCTGAGGTCGGCCACCATAGAACAAAGATAAGGTAACATCTACCGCTAGGTATAAGGTAGAAGAACACGTTTCAAACGGTAAGGGAAGGTCAAGTGAATCATCGTATGGTATACGAAAGGTCAGGTAAGTTTAGGTAACGGTAGCCATCGTGAGGTATACGTTATGAGGTAGTTAAACCATCATAAGATTTACGTAAGTTTAAGTAAACCATCGTACTTTACGCGTAAGACACGATAATCCTTTGTAAGATACACGCAAGGTAAGGTAAAACACCTAAAGACATATGTAGGGTAAGGTATTACATCATAAACTAAATCAAGGTACACAATTATAGGATATACGTAGAGTGAACCACCGTAAGGTGTATTACTTCAAGGTAAACTATTGTAATCCACAAGTAAGAGTAGGTAAAGCATCGTATAGTATACGTTCAGATAATCTATGGTAGTGCTTACGCAAGAATAGGCAGACCATCGTAAGGAAAGGTGAACCATCGAAGGCTATACGTAAGAATAGGTATACCATTGTAGTATATACGAAACACAGAAAAACGACCGTAATACACACGGGTGTAAACCAAGGCACGTACTACACGCAAGGTAAACTAAGATGCGCCAAAGATAACAAGACACGAGTATACGCCACAGACACAGATCACACGTTACCCATCTCCCACCACCCTGGCTGGTCTCTGAGGCATCAAATTAACGCTGGAATCCAGTTTTCCAGCCACATGGCCAAAGTAATTTTCCTCCACCAACCTCCCCTCTACCATCCTCAAGGAACAAATTACACGATTATATTAACATTCAAAGTTCCTCTGAGACCTACTGAGTTAACTTTCCTGGGGTCGCCTCGTTCCAGGCGTTCCCCTGTACAGCACGAAATAATGACACTCTCTCTCTCTCTCTCTCTCTCTCTCTCTCTCTCTCTCTCTCTCTCTCTCTCTCTCTCTCTCTCTCTCTCTCTCTCTCTCTCTCTCTCTCTCTCTCTCTCTCTCTCCACACACATACACATTGGAAAGGATCACAATTTTGCGCGTGATCAAATATATTCCTATGAGTCCACGGGGAAAAATGGAACACTATATAAGTTCCCAAGTGCACTTTCGTGTAATAATCGCATCATCAGGGGAGACATAAGAGAGAAATATAACGGTCAGTTGATATACAACGAAGAGACGTAGCTAGGACGCAACTTGTTTTGGACAATCACGTGTTTACCAAAAAAAAATCTTTTTTGGTAAACACGTGATTGTGCAGGACACACACATGCACACACATACACACGTGATTGTCCAAGACAAATGGCGTCCTAGCTACGTCTCTTCGTTGTATATCAACTGACTGTTATATTTCTCTCTTGTGTCTCCCTTGATGATATGATTATTACACGAAAGTGCACTTGGGAACTTATATAGTGTTTCATTTTTCCCCGTGGACTCATAGGAATATATATATATATATATATATATATATATATATATATATATATATATATATATATATATATATATATATATATATATATATATATATATATATATATATATATAAAGGCAAATGTTAATTGCAACGTACCATTATTGGTTCTCTCGTATCAAGGGTAACACAGCGGGCATATCATTACAAAGTTATGTTTACATTCCTCATGGCCTTGTTTACAATGGCTCGTTGTCATGGCAACTGGATCTCTCCTCACACACACACACACACACACACACACACACACACACACACATGAACGTGCCTTTCTTATTTACCTGACACTAAAATCACTCGGCTGGCCTGAGTTAACGCTGAGGTGTGTGTGTGTGTGTGTGTGTGTGTGTGTGTGTGTGTGTGTGTGTGTGTGTGTGTGTGTGTACCAGTTTGTTCTGTAACTGGAGAGAGTTTTACACTTCTTTCCTGTATTCAATGAAGACATTTCTCAAGTGCTAAACTCGACCGTAACACATCTCCACGTATAACAATAGAGATCCGGTAATATGTAAACTACCTGTTACTGTCTGCAAATATGACCTGTGAGGCACCTTGTACATACCAGACGACGGGTATCCCATAACTTGTAACTGAATAACCGCTTCTCTATCAAGGGGTCCCCATAGCTTCGCTGCTGACATCCCAAGCCTCCACGCTAGTGGCAGCGGTTCGAATCCTGTTTCTGGAAAATTTGTATGCCTAGAAATGCGCGTTCAGTGCAATATACTCGTTGTACATACACATGGGTTTACATGTCCACAAGAAGGGAGTACAGTTCACGTAGCCTCAAGGCTCCGTCCTGAGGTACAGTGGCTACAATATGGAGTGTGTGTTCCCTGGACTTTACCACACCAAGCCATGAGTTCCCCCCTCACATCCCTGCACTACGACAAAACAGGCATCGTTATCAGCGAGAGAGTCGGGCTAGGATGTTCACACCTTGGTCCACCTGTGCTTCATCAGAACCAGCCACATCCTTGCTCGTTCTCACTGTAAGGACGGATCTGTCCCATACTCACACGATGTTACTACCGTCTGTCCTGTCACCTTCTGTCTCGGGAATGCCACAGACAGATTACATTTGATAATGCCACTGTCTGTATTTACTCCAGAGATCCTGAAGATCTTCTACTTAATATTTCTAATAGCACATCATCAAGGTAATCCTTGTACGATATAATGTACGAGATTCGACCATTTATTTACAGTCCGTATGATATTCGACAATCAATTTACAATCCATACGATACTCGACATTCAATTTACAATCCATAAGACATTCGACAATCAATTTACAATCCATACGATACTCGACATTCAAATTTACAATCCATAAGACGTTCGTCAATCAATCTACAATCCATACGATACTCGACATTCAATTTACAATCCATAAGACATTTGACACTCAATTTACAATCCATACGATATTCGACAATCAATTTACATTCTGAAGTGTCATGATACAACTAAACTCACAATGCCTCAAAAGCATCTCTCAAATTCACTGTAAAATCATATCAATTTCTTGTCTGAATATACATGCTAGGTATACATGCTAGGCATACATGCTAAATATACATGCTAGGAATACATGCTACACTCAGTTACTTCATTCCCTGAGCTTTCTCTACACACAAGACTAAGTTATATATGTGTATATACCGTCACTACATTCCTCACTCTCCCTTACACTACTTCTGCACTCTTTCTTAACCACATTCACCACATTTAAACCTCCTACACCCATGCTACACCTGCATGGCTCTCTCTACACCCTATCCCCTCCTCTAGTCTCCGACACTCATACTACACCTACATGGCTCTCACTACACCACAACACTCTCTCCAATCTCCTACACCCATGCTACACTTGCATGGCTCTCTCTACACCCTAACGCCCTCTCTAGTCCCCTAAGCCCATACTACACTTACATGGCTCTCACTTCACCACAACACCCTCTCCAATCTCCTACACCTATTCTATTTCTGCGTGTTCTTCTACACCTTTTACTCTCACGTATACATATGGCAGACGTTCGCTACACCAGCAACACCCTCTGACACCTCCCATACACCAGTCTACACCCTCAGGTCCCAAACGATGCTATGAGGGTAGGCAGGTAGGTGGGGCGCTAACATACTGTGAGGCTCAACTGTGATGAATGGGGAGTACCTGGGGCTCAGTGGGGAGACGGGAGAGAGAGAGAGAGAGAGAGAGAGAGAGAGAGAGAGAGAGAGAGAGAGAGAGAGAGAGAGAGAGAGAGTCCCTTTTCATCTGTGTACTGTGTACACACACAAACACACACACACACACACACACACACACACACACACACACACACACACACACACACACACACACACACAGTACACATAAAGCTAACAATACGTCCCACCAAATCTCATCATCACTCCTGCACCTCAACACCTTAAGCGAATCATTTTCTTTTTCTATTAATATTAAAGCCAGACCACCGTCGCCTGCACCTTGGGTCTGTGTGGTCTGTGTTTGTATGTAAATGGGAAGACCTTGACCGTCTGCCATGTGGCCAACACAAGGGTGTAAAGGGGGTCTATTACCATGGGGGACCACGATGATACATGGACCTCCCCCCCACCTAAGCCTCTCTCTCTCTCTCTCTCTCTCTCTCTCTCTCTCTCTCTCTCTCTCTCTCTCTCTCTCTCTCTCTCTCTCTCTCTCTCTCTCTCTCTCTCTCTTGAGAAAGACAATACAAAACTTGAAAAAACAACTTTCTAGTTACAGTGCGTCGTCTGTGACTGGCAGCATCTCATAAAATCATATCTCGTAACGAATCTAATTAGTTTTTTCCATTCGTCTTGGGGGCCCACGCCAGCCGGAAATAAATGGCAACACGTCCTGTAATTCATCTCTTATCTCGTTATCCTGAAACCAAGCGTTTTCCATCTAGTCCTTTGCCACCTGGGAGTTGTGTGTGTGGCTGGACCTCCACCACAACAGCCCTGGTGTAGAGATGAAGGGAATCTCAGTTATACTCATGAACCCTTCATTCAGACCGGACCAGCCCATCTCCCCATCCCTACGTGACGTATGGAGGCGTTAACTACTGTGACAGATGGGTTGAGATAAGAGACAGTACGTAGCCTGACGGACGAGGGAGAAGCAGGAACTGTTCTCCCCTCCTCACGAAAAGGCTTCCGCTGGAGAGGAGGTCGTCGTGCACCGAGGAGAACAAATCCTTATTTCCTGCGTGAAGGAGAGGCGTCAACAGGAAGGGTTTGTTTACAGGAGCTGTGGCCACGCCCCCGTAAGTCCTTCACACAGGCTCTCCTGATGACGGCAGTCAGGGATGAAGACGTCCCTCCCACAGACATCCACTTCCCACAGACGTTCCCTCCCACAGACCTCCCCTTCTACAGACATCCCTTCCCACAGATTTCCCCTCCCACAGATCTTCCCTTCCACAGGCGTCCATTTCCCACAATATACTTCCTCTCCCACAGGCTTATGCTGTATGTCCTCCCCACAAATTTCCCCTCCCACAGACCTTCCCTTCCACAAGCGTCCCCTTCCCATAACATACGTCCTCTCGCAAAGGCTTATGCCTTACGTCTTTCCCACAGATTTCCCCTCCCATAGACATTCCCTGCTACAGACGCCCCTTCCCAGAGAAGCCCCCTTCCCGTAACAACCGTCCCCTCCCACAAGGCTTATGCCTTACGTCAGTTGGTTGTGTCTGGCACTCTCCCCCCTCCAGCTGGTGTTGATACTGGTGCCAGTTGGCACACGCCCCAGGCCGCGCGCCGCCCAGTACACCCACTGTACAAATATTATCACTAATAACCCCCGCCAAATGGTCTCTTCTGCCCTAGGGGGACCTACACCACGAATTCCACTGCATCTAAATCTTTCACACACAAATCCACTGGTGAAATAAAGACGACTACTATGACCAGCGATAGGGGTAATTCAAGAGTTGATTTAGGTAAGTATATGGGTAAATATGTATTTACTTCTTCATGCACTTCCCTATCACACATTCATGAGACGCAAGTCTGATAACGAAGCTCCTTAAACAGATACACTTAATGAATAAACTTTTGACGAAGATAATCAAAGATGAAAACGTCTAACAAATCTAGTTACATTCAGTTACATCTGAGGTTACCTCTGGATTACATCAAGGATTATATGTGAACCACATCTGAGATTATCTTTGCTTCACCTTTGAGATTATCTTCGAATTACTTCTACCATTATCTGTGCGTTACAGCTGAGGTTATCAATGAATTACATCTGAGATTATCCATGGATTACATGAGATTATCTGAATTACAATTGAAGTTATCTTTGAATGACATATGAGTTAATTTCTGTATGTTGTAAAATAACATTTTTAGTTACAACCTTCAAGAACTGTATATAAGATCAGCTGAAAAAATAAACATACAAACGATCATATTTGTTAATGTGTGTGGTTGAAGTATATGAAAGGTGTTCTATCTTAATGTGTATAGTTGAGGTGTATGGTAGGTGTTCTGGCTTAATGTGTATAGTTGAGGTGTATGGCAGGTGTTCTGGCTTAATGTGTATAGTTGAGGTGTATGGCAGGTGTTCTGGCTTAATGTGTATAGTTGAGGTGTATGGCAGGTGTTCTGGCTTAATGTGTATAGTTGAGGTGTATGGCAGGCGTTCTGGCTTAATGTGTATAGTTGAGGTGTATGGCAGGTGTTCTGGCTTAATGTGTATAGTTGAGGTGCATGGTACGTGTTCTGGCTTCATGACAATTCAGCAGCGATTAAATGCGGGGTTAACTTTACACAGACGGGAATAAACACTTTCAAGATATCTTCACTTTGTTCATTCAAGAGAAAATAGACCCCATCCACCATAAAGTAATATACCAACTTAAATCAAACCATGTGTCTTCTTAATTATATGTATAAGCTTCTCAATGATGTTTCTTGAACCTGCTGAAAAATGAGTAAATATGTCTTTCTTACCTATTTACCTTCCAAGAATAAACAAAGGTCTCATTTGCACATGTTAGCCTCTCGCTATCACGCTTACTGCACCGAACCCACCATCCACAGTCCTCGACCGCTCCACACGCCCTTTGTTCAGCCCTGTGACAGCACGTCGCCCCCCATATGCAAACATCGATCCCCGTCAATCTACTCAATGCACGCCTCTCGCCCTCCTAATGGTTCAGGTTCCGATATCCCAGATCCTTCTCCATCCCATCCTTCCATCTTCATGGTCGCCCGTTCCTCCTTGTTTCCACCACATGCTACAAACAGATCCCCTCGTCAGTCTCTCTTCGCTCATCCCCTCCATATACCAGAAACATTTCGATACACCCAGGTTGATCCCGTCTTTCGCGATCAAGTCTCCTCAGCAACTCAGGAACTTTCTCTCCAACGCACCCACCCTCCACCTTTCTTCTGCGTTTAATGTCCAAGACTCGTATCCTCACAACACTACTGGAAATATTATACCTTTGAAACGCACCCATCTTTGCCCTAATCGACAATGACCTTTCCTTATTGCACACAGCCTTAGCTCCTTCTCCTACCGTACGACTGACTTCAGCCGCCATGGTTCCACCCGCTATCACGTCCACTCCCAGGTACCTTAAGCACTCAACTTCCTCCAGACTCTTTCCATTTCTCATTCTCCCCATTCAGACTTGTCTCATTCCCCTTCTCAAACTTTTTCTCCTTTTACACACTTTCCCAGGCTCTGGCACCAGCTTTTGGAGCTTCTCCTCCTGAGTCTGCCACTACAACCGCGTCATTCGCAAACAGAAACTGCTTCACCTCCCAAGCACCCCGACCCAAATATCAATAAAGACAGACTGACAAGAGACTTTGATGGAGAGAAAGACACTTACCTGCATCCAGAGTTTGCGCCGTTCTATCCGTTCTCGCGACATGTGTGGTGGTGGTGGTGTGGTGGTGGCGGGTTGTGGCAGAGTAAGGCACTGGGTACATGATGGCCGCCAGGGTCACCGGGGGCTGGCACTCCTCTGCCACCCCCTGGCACTCCTCGGAGGGGGGAAGGTGGAGTGTCTCCGGCAGTACCTACCGTCCTTGTGAAGCGCCAAGCTCTCCCAGAAAGCACTCGCGAGTGAGTGAGTCTATCGAGAGTATATTTACCCTAGTGTGGAAGTACACTCGCGACGCGAACACTGGTGGATATCTAATAAGGTTCCTTTTCCCTTTATCACATCACGATCGTAACACAGAAATGTCCATGAACCTTAGATCCCACCGTGATTATTTTAGGATCAAATCACTTAATTCGCCCTTAATGAAAGTTTCTGAGAACAGATTCAAGATACGAGGTATATAAGTCTTTAATTCCGCACGGATCAGAAAAATATCAATATTGTAATCACTTCCAAAAAGGAGGATGAAATTCAAGACATATATGTACAGGGCAAAGCCTATATGCTCTGATACAGAAATACAGTCCCAGACCCAGCTGTGGGGGTAGAAGACCTCCCAAACCATCGTAACGTAAGGTGAGGTGAGGTCCCAGACCCAGCTGTGGGGGTAGAAGACCTTCCAAACCATCGTAACGTAAGGTGAAGTGATGTCCCAGACCCAGCTGTGGGGGTAGAAGACCTCCCAAACCATCGTAACGTAAGGTGAAGTGAGGTCCCAGACCCAGCTGTGGGGGTAGAAGACCTCCTAAACCATCGTAAGGTAAGGTAAGGTCCCAAACCCAGCCTGATTGATCACAGAAGCAATAAATCAACTACATCGCCGGATCCCAGCTCTCTATGCCAAGCCTCTCCCTCGGCCAACTGCTCATCAAAGATCCTTAATTAAGGCGTCATTTGCATACCGGCTGGCTGGGGTAGTACTAACAACTGTACTAAATTACATCATAACTGAGAGATTAAAAACTTTTCACTGCTTCTAACAACTTGCCTCCCACACCATATATTCTTAATACCTTCCACAGAGCATCTCTATCAACTCTATCATATGCCTTCTCCAGATCCATAAATGCTACATACAAATCCATTTGCTTTTCTAAGTATTTCTCACATACATTCTTCAAAGCAAACACCTGATCCACACATCCTCTACCACTTCTGAAACCGCACTGCTCTTCCCCAATCTGATGCTCTGTACATGCCTTCACCCTCTCAATCAATACCCTCCCATATAATTTACCAGGAATACTCAACAAACTTATACCTCTGTAATTTGAGCACTCACTCTTATCCCCTTTGCCTTTGTACAATGGCACTATGCACGCATTCCGCCAATCCTCAGGCACCTCACCATGAGTCATACATACATTAAATAACCTTACCAACCAGTCAACAATACAGTCACCCCCTTTCTTAATAAATTCCACTGCAATACCATCCAAACCTGCTGCCTTGCCGGCTTTCATCTTCCGCAAAGCTTTTACTACCTCTTCTCTGTTTACCAAATCATTTTCCCTAACCCTCTCACTTTGCACACCACCTCGACCAAAACACCCTATATCTGCCACTCTGTCATCAGACACATTCAACAAACCTTCAAAATACTCATTCCATCTCCTTCTCACATCACCGCTACTTGTTATCACCTCCCCATTTACGCCCTTCACTGAAGTTCCCATTTGCTCCCTTGTCTTACGCACCCTATTTACCTCCTTCCAGAACATCTTTTTATTCTCCCTAAAATTTACTGATAGTCTCTCACCCCAACTCTCATTTGCCCTTTTTTTCACCTCTTGCACCTTTCTCTTGACCTCCTGTCTCTTTCTTTTATACTTCTCCCACTCAATTGCATTTTTTCCCTGCAAAAATCGTCCAAATGCCTCTCTCTTCTCTTTCACTAATACTCTTACTTCTTCATCCCACCACTCACTACCCTTTCTAAACAGCCCACCTCCCACTCTTCTCATGCCACAAGCATCTTTTGCGCAATCCAACACTGATTCCCTAAATACATCCCATTCCTCCCCCACTCCCCTTACTTCCATTGTTCTCACCTTTTTCCATTCTGTACACAGTCTCTCCTGGTACTTCCCCACACAGGTCTCCTTCCCAAGCTCACTTACTCTCACCACCTTCTTCACCCCAACATTCACTCCTCTTTTCTGAAAACCCATACTAATCTTCACCTTAGCCTCCACAAGATAATGATCAGACATCCCTCCAGTTGCACCTCTCAGCACATTAACATCCAAAAGTCTCTCTTTCGCACGCCTGTCAATTAACACGTAATCCAATAACGCTCTCTGGCCATCTCTCCTACTTACATAAGTATACTTATGTATATCTCGCTTTTTAAACCAGGTATTCCCAATCATCAGTTTTTATCGAGGATGTAAGGCATGTGTACGTGTAGGAAGAGAGGAAAGTGATTGGTTCTCAGTGAATGTAGGTTTGCGGCAGGGGTGTGTGATGTCTCCATGGTTGTTTAATTTGTTTATGGATGGGGTTGTAAGGGAGGTAAATGCAAGAGTCCTGGAAAGAGGGGCAAGTATGAAGTCTGTTGGGGATGAGAGAGCTTGGGAAGTGAGTCAGTTGTTGTTCGCTGATGATACAGCGCTGGTGGCTGATTCATGTGAGAAACTGCAGAAGCTGGTGACTGAGTTTGGTAAAGTGTGTGGAAGAAGAAAGTTGAGAGTAAATGTGAATAAGAGCAAGGTTATTAGGTACAGTAGGGGTGAGGGTCAAGTCAATTGGGAGGTGAGTTTGAATGGAGAAAAACTGGAAGAAGTGAAGTGTTTTAGATATCTGGGAGTGGATCTGTCAGCGGATGGAACCATGGAAGCGGAAGTGGATCATAGGGTGGGGGAGGGGGCGAAAATTTTGGGAGCCTTGAAAAATGTGTGGAAGTCGAGAACATTATCTCGGAAAGCAAAAATGGGTATGTTTGAGGGAATAGTGGTTCCAACAATGTTGTATGGTTGCGAGGCGTGGGCTATGGATAGAGATGTGCGCAGGAGGATGGATGTGCTGGAAATGAGATGTTTGAGGACAATGTGTGGTGTGAGGTGGTTTGATCGAGTAAGTAACGTAAGGGTAAGAGAGATGTGTGGAAATAAAAAGAGCGTGGTTGAGAGAGCAGAAGAGGGTGTTTTGAAATGGTTTGGGCACATGGAGAGAATGAGTGAGGAGAGATTGACCAAGAGGATATATGTGTCGGAGGTGGAGGGAACGAGGAGAAGAGGGAGACCAAATTGGAGGTGGAAAGATGGAGTGAAAAAGATTTTGTGTGATCGGGGCCTGAACATGCAGGAGGGTGAAAGGAGGGCAAGAAATAGAGTGAATTGGAGTCATGTGGTATACAGGGGTTGACGTGCTGTCAGTGGATTGAAGCAAGGCATGTGAAGCGTCTGGGGTAAACCATGGAAAGCTGTGTAGGTATGTATATTTGCGTGTGTGGACGTGTGTATGTACATGTGTATGGGGGGGGGGGGGGGTTGGGCCATTTCTTGCGTCTGTTTCCTTGCGCTACCTCGCAAACGCGGGAGACAGCGACAAAGTATAAAAAAAAAAAAAAAAAAAAAACTGAGAGATTACCAAACTGGCCACCTGCTTGCCTTTCCCGCCATCACGGCAAGAACAGGTAATGTGAGCTCCCATGGTACAATCCTCACCAGCCTTATCCCTCTGTCCCGACTGGTAGTAAGTAATAACACAGGAGGGAAGGGATTTCCAGCTCTCTCTCTCTCTCTCTCTCTCTCTCTCTCTCTCTCTCTCTCTCTCTCTCTCTCTCTCTCTCTCTCTCTCTCTCCTTATCCCCCATCTCACTCCCCTCCCCACTAACTTCCCCTCTACGACGTGCGGGGGCATACGCCAAGGGGTGTCCTGTTTCCACCCATTCTTTACTACATGGTTGCTGGCTATACTAGCAATGTAAACAAAGACACCCGCATATCATACGACGATAAAATCTGATCAAAATAAAGATCAAGAAAACATTGTTTACGTCCCTGAGATTCAGCTGTCCTCAAGACGAAAATAAAATGAAATGAAATAGAAATAATCAGATAGGAAGTTGCACTAGTGCGACAATCGTGGTTTTCCAACACTTCAAAGCTTTACACCATTCCTCCTCCACCTCGCGTGTCCTTCAGCTTAAACAAGTAAAACTAGATCCTCAAGACGGCTAAAACTTCACACCAAATACAGCAAGAGATACAACCTAACCCAACTGACTGTTCGACGTCTTGTTCCTCGTTCTTGTGTCTCCCCTGACGATGTGATCAATACACGAAAGTGCACTTGGGAACTTATCGTGTTTCATTTTCCTAGTAGTTGTATGCATATACTTGATCACGAGCACCACTGTGACCTCATATATACATGTTTACCAAATGGCGTCCTAGCTACGTCTCTTCGCAGTATATCAACTGACTGTTATATTTCTCTCTTGTGTCTCCTCTGATGATGTGATTATTACACGAAAGTGCACTTGGGAACTTATCGTGATTCATTTTCCATATATATATATATATATATATATATATATATATATATATATATATATATATATATATATATATATATATATATTTTTTTTTTTTTTTTTTCATACTATTCGCCATTTCCCGCATTAGCGAGGTAGCGCTAAGAACAGAGGACTGGGCCTTTGAGGGAATATCCTCACCTGGCCCCCTTCTCTGTTCCTTCTTTTGAAAAAAAAAAAAAAAAAAAAAAAAAAAAAAAAAACGAGAGGGGAGGATTTCCAGCCCCCCGCTCCTTTCCCTTTTAGTCGCCTTCTACGACACGCAGGGAATACGTGGGAAGTATTCTTTCTCCCCTATCCCCAGGGATAATATATATATATATATATATATATATATATATATATATATATATATATATATATATATATATATATATATATATATATATATATATATCGGTTCGAGAGAGAGAGAGAGAGAGAGAGAGAGAGAGAGAGAGAGAGAGAGAGAGAGAGAGAGAGAGAGAGAGAGAGAGAGAGAGAGTGTAGGATACTTTGTGAACACGTCTTCGACTCAACGGCATCACATATGCAAGACAAAACAGACATCTTTATATCCACAGTCTCGCTCGTACCCCCCGACCCCCACAATCCCCTTTATGAATATTCATGGCAGGGGGTTACATGTAAGGTGCCAGTTTTAATTACTTTCGCTCATCAGTCTTCCGAGAGAAGGGATTCTTACGTTCTCAGCGTTAGCTAACGGCTATATCTATCCACAGCATCTACAGCGAACATACATGTAATACATTGCAAGGTTTTAAGACATATCTGGAGCGAATACAGACTTAAGAAATTAAAAGGTTTTAGGATATATCTAGAATTAACATAAAATCAATATATCGAAAGGTTTTAGGACAGTTCTTGGGTTAGATGAACAATATATCTAACGGCTTTAAGACATCTAAGGTTGACATAACCTTAACACGTTTAAAGATTTTAGTACATAATTAAAGTTAACATAAACTTAACACGTTTAAAGATTTTAGTACATAATTAAAGTTAACATAAACTTAACACGCGTAAAGGTTTTAGGACAAATCTACAGCTAACCTAAACTTAACATACTTAAAGGTTTTACGACACACCTAGAGCTAACTTAAACTTGATACATTTTTTATATTCTAGGATATAACAAAAGATAACATGTTCACGATTCCCCGTGTTTCGTTGGTGTGGTGGTCAGCGAAGCCAACTTGCAATCCACCGGCCCGAGTTCGACCTCCGGCGCAGGTAGACGATTCGTTATCCCTCCCAGCTCTTCACATAATGATGAAGGAAGAAGAATGGTATGTCAAAGAAGGCTTTTTCCTCTCTGGAGTCACACGTGCATTACAGGAAAGTAGCACAGCTGAATGAGCAAATACAGGGAGACATTTCGGTATTCGCAAGGACCATGCCAGACATCTACAAACTGCTATCAGTTCAAATCTATCACCTGAGAGTATGAAGGACAGATAAGACTAGCCCCGAGTCTATTCCCCATTCAACCGACAGACGAGGAAGACGGTAAAATAACACCAGAAGAAAAAGTACGGACACCAGATCTAGCAGGTCGAGTACCCAGACCTGGCCATTGCAGGGACCCACAGACCAGCTGACGCAAAGCCTCGTTAGTTTACGGATCAGATAAGTAACACAGAATCATGCCTCGACCTCCTCGCAAACCCAATCCCGGATATAACTGTCTTAGGAGACTTCAAGCTGCGACACTGGTAGACAACATGTTACTGGCACGACAGTCATGGAAGACTGTGTACAATACCACCTCTGAAATCCGTGTGTGTCATATGGACGACAAGAGAGAACACCTTAAACCCGCCCGCCGGGGCCCAAGAGTCTTCACCACCTTGCCATGTACCATCATCAGAAACATGGTGCACGGTAGACAAGTTCAAGAGTGCACTGCACCTACAAAGTGGACCACACCAGCCATGGTGGTGTGGGCCTCAGTGAGGGATGCCTGCTGCTTCCAACACCTGGGTCCACCAAACACCCAAACCTATAGGAATTGTATCTGACCAGCCAGGTTGTGGAGGGCGCGATGGTCTGCGCGCCGCTGCATCAAACAGCCTGGCTTACTTACGGCACAGAGTGATGGCTGGTTTCAGACTGGGATGCGGGAGTAGAAACGAGCCCCTAAAGCAGACGAGAGATATGTGAAAGCTACAAGCAGATCTGAAGTGGAGATATGACATTATAGGTGGAGGTATGCCGTGGATATACGGGGAAATGGTCAGTATGTTGATACTATATGTAGAGTAGATATGTGGAAAATATGTGTGAAGATACGTAGTTACTATATGGCTTGGATACATGGTTATGCATACCTTGGATACGAGTGTGTGTGTGTGTGTGTGTGTGTGTGTGTGTGTGTGTGTGTGTGTGTGTGTGTGTGTATAGTCAACCATCCAAAACAGATTCCTTGCCATTCCTCCCCACCCCTTCATCTCCCACACCCTCCAACACGTCCCTTCATCTCCCACACCCTCCAACACGCCCAATATCCCCTTCCTCTGCAGCCCCAAACGGCGGTAATCATTCACCTGTCAATGATACAATGGCTGTAATCTATTATACAAAGGACTGTAATCAATAGCCGGTCACTCTGTATTTTTCCCACCCAACACAGCACCGTATCTCTGAAATCCCAGACCCCCAGCAATTTAATCCGGCCATTTGTCTTGAGTAGAACTCACACATCTTATTTTCTATCTTCATATATATATATATATATATATATATATATATATATATATATATATATATATATATATATATATATATTTATATGTTGTAGAGGGTGGCAAAAGTGGGCGGGAGCGGTGGGGGAGGAGATGGAAACCTTCCCCTTCCTGTTATTCAATTTCTTAAAAGATGGAACAGAAGAAGGAGCCAAGCGGGGAGCCCTCTAAGGCCCAGTTCATCTGTTCTGAACGCTACCTAGCTCACGCGGGAAACAGCGAATGAGTGTATATATGAGGGAGAAATAATGTCCCTATTATCTATGGGAGAGGCGCCATATACCTCCTCTCCCCACTGCCATCTCCCAGCTTTATCACTCTCCCCCCACACTCTCCCTCTCACTCCGCTTGGCTCTCCCCTAACTCACGTCCCTGCCACCTCCGCTCCTCGCCATTCATCACGTCCCGCTTCCCCGCTTCCCTCCCCATCCCCGGCTTCTTCCCTCGTCCACCGTCCGTTAGAGAGAGAGAGAGAGAGAGAGAGAGAGAGAGAGAGAGAGAGAGAGAGAGAGAGAGAGAGAGAGAGAGAGAGAGAGAGAGAGAGAGAGAGAGAGAGAGAGAGAGAGACAGACAGACAGACAGACAGACAGACAGAGATCCCGGCACATTTCATCCATCTCCATCTCTCTCACCCATCTACACCTCACACCTAGAATGACCACATACAGCGGGATGACGTTCAACAAAGAGGTTGACAAAGAAACTCACCCGCCACAGTACACCGTAGTGAACATAATCAGAGATGATCACCATACCCACACAACGGCACGACAAATACTAGTGAATAACACTGACAACAGAATATGTACGTATTCTTATCTTCTATTTTCTTAGAAGATTAACGATTAAAATCTTTCTCCTCATACTATCCAAAGGATACTATATATATATATATTTATATATATATATATATATATATATATATATATATATATATATATATATATATATATATATATATATATATATATATATATATATATATATATATATTCCTATGAGTCAACCTCTCTATATATCTATCTATGTCTTGCATCGCCTCCATAAAGTATAGCGAAATTGGCTACGGCAACAGGGAGACTTGGGAGCAAACTGTGTTTGTAGCGTGTGGACGAGCGCGATGGAAAGGAATGACGGGAATGAACGGTTCGATTCATGTGTTCTCCCTAAAGTCCGCACCTCTCTCCCTCTCCCTTTCCCCTCCCTTCACCCAGCGATAACACCTCCCTTTGTTTAACAATACGTCACACTTTGAGGTCTGGCTCATTTGCATAATCTCTCTCTCTCTCTCTCTCTCTCTCTCTCTCTCTCTCTCTCTCTCTCTCTCTCTCTCTCTCTCTCTCTCTCTCTCTCTCTCTCTCTCTCCTGGTAATGGTAGATAACACAGAATGGACGAATATTTTCAATACTACGACGTATTTTAAGAGTTCTAGTGTACCATGCGCGGGCATCATATAGCCTACATTAGACACAGCCAAACATCTAATTTAGAAATTGTTAGATATCTAAATCTAATGCACATGTTTGGTCAAAACTAAAATAGGCGTCTCAAGTCTGGTCGCCAAATTAGAAAACAGATAAAAAAGAACGAATAGAGAAGGTCTTGAAGAAGGCAATATAAATAGTACCTGATACATAAGATTTAACAGGTATTCAAAGTACAGTACAGATGACCCATGACTTACGACAGTTCGACTTACGATATCTTCAACTTACGAGGGGGGGGGGGGGGGTTTAATCGCAACGTGACCCCATCGTAAGTCGAGGGGCGTCTGTATATCACTATACTGTCCACGGTGTTCACTCCTGGATAATGGTCTTTATGAACCAATTATCCTGAACCCCATCAAGGGCTTCATCACCACACCAAGAGCCGGCCTCACCACCACATCAAGACGTCCTCCCACTCCCCACATCAAGGGTCCCCCCACCCCCCACCCCCGCCCCACTACATCATTATCTGGTCGAGCGCGTAACGAGGCTTAATGAGGCCATCAGATAAGAGACAGTCCTCGAGGGTGCGGTGTAGTAAATGCCCTCTTAATTGGCCAATGAGCGGACGGCTTCACGTCAAATGCTGTGGCTATATCATGGGGGGGGGGACCACACAGACCTCCAACCGAGGAAAACGTTCTGTGGTCACATCCAAGGTTTCCAAACATACCTACAACCTCTCTCTCTCTCTCTCTCTCTCTCTCTCTGTTTATCTATCTATCCATCCATCCATCTATCTATCTACCATGCTCCAGAAAGCACATAACAACTCACGAAGCCGACAGAAAGCATTTCCTAAATGTACCCTACAGGCAGGATGGATGCTCAACTTTCCTTCCCTCAACAACCAGATCACAACCCGTGTGTGGTTGTAAACCATGCTATCATCACCAGCGCCTCCACTGTATACAGCTCAGTCCTCCAGGGAAGTGTACTTGCGTCCCTTCTGTTCCTTATTCTTTATATCTGACACTGACGCGACCGTGAGCCACTGATACAAGAAGAAGACACGTGAAGACTTCGCGTATTTACCACGTATTAACCGAAAATAAACTAACGAAACAAAAGAGAGGTTAATCAAAAAGATGCATAAGAAACCGTTAAAAATCCGTTAGCTTTCTTTTTACAAAAATTCAAAAGTTGCCGTCTTTCAACACGTGCTTGATATCATGGTTTATGTCACCGACGATGCCAGAAATAATTGAAACTATCCGGGCCACCAAGATGCCCGCCAGCCAGTCCTACACAAGGCATCATTAAGCTGGGCACTCTACACCCTTTACCTCGTCCCCAGGGAACTCTCCTCTCCCCATCATCTTGCCGGGGACTTTACATCCGGCCCCATCAGAGGGCCAGGTTGTGTACATCAACATCATCAACGTGCAGGATCCACGGGAGGCGAGAAGGCGACGGTGTGCATCGCCGTCGGTGGAGGACGACTGAACATCTGGCTGGCAGATCGAGCGTTTGACTGACGCACTCCTTCAGTCATCAGTCACGCCGTGAGGGCGTACACACACTCACTGATGGACCGGTGAGTGGTTTTCAGCGCTCTCTCTCTCTCTCTCTCTCTCTCTCTCTCTCTCTCTCTCTCTCTCTCTCTCTCTCTCTCTCTCTCTCTCTCTCTCTCTCCTGTCTAATCACACCTCTCCCCTCCTTTATCCTAAAGTCCTCTCTAACGCCCATCCCTCCCCAGTTCTACCTAAACTCCCCTCACACCCATCTCTCCCCACCTGTACCTAAACTCCCCAAACATCCCTCTGTCCCCCCACCTCGACGTAAACTCCCCTCACACCCAACTCTTCCCATCTCTAACCAAACTCCCTCAAATTTCCCTGACCCCTCTCTCCCCACCTGTACCTCCTCTCTCCTCAGTCCTTTCCCAACCTCTCCCTAAACTCCCCCCCCCCCCCTCAGCCCTCTCTCTCCAAGCCTCTCCCCAAACTCCCCTCAGCCCTCTCTCTCCAAGCCTCTCCCTAAACTCCCCTCACACCCTCACACCCCTTTGACCGCAACGACACGCGGCTGTTCCTCAACACAGACGACGACCAAAATGAACGACAGAAGCTTAAGAGACGGGTCAAGCTTAACGGAGGGGTAGGAGGGTTCAGCTAAAGCTTCTCCCCTAAGCTTAATGATGGTCGCACCACCAATCTGTCCGCAGCTTGGCTGAAGACGGGAGAGTGTGAGACAGATTTGGCAGGCCAGGGTTCGAAATGGTGGCCGGGTTTTTTTGCTCCAGTGAAAATAATACGAAAATACTTAAAGATGAAAATTCATGGAGTATGTCAAGACACTCAAATATACGTGGATATATCTATACATATGTATACAACAGACGATGCAGACAAACATATGTGTGTACAAATATGCTAGACGGCACGCTGTCCAACACAGATGGGAGCCCTCCACCAGTGTAGAACTCCCTCCCCGTACAAAATATGTAAATCAAACACACATACGCACGCAAAAACTCCAGTTCCTTATTGCCATCACTCACCAGCCACTGACGTATCTCCTACAACACACACACACAAGAACAAGCCAGTACCTCACGCAGGGTCTTCATGACCCATTAGCACTCCCCCACAACCTCACGTGCCTTATAGAAAAACCTCCCTCCCCCCAGGCAGCTGTTTACTACGGAACTGGTGCCGGCCCCTTTATCACGGACACCTGGGGTGCAACATGCTATTAACACGCACACCTGTGGGGTGCAATGCGTATTTAAATGTTACAATGCGTATTTAAATGACGCCTGTGTTAAAATGCGTCTTAAACATGCACACCTGTGTTACAATGCGTCTTTAACATGAACACCTGTGTTACAATGCGTCTTAAACATGCACACCTGTGTTACAATGCGTCTTAAACATGCACACCTGTGTTACAATGCGTCTTTAACATGAACACCTGTGTTACAATGCGTCTTAAACATGCACACCTGTGTTACTATGCGTCTTTAACATGCACACCTGTGTTACAAAGCGTCTTTAACATGCACACCTGTGTTACTATGCGTCTTTAACATGCACACCTGTGTTACAAAGCGTCTTTAACATGCACACCTGTGTTACAATGCGTCTTAAACATGCACACCTGTGTTACTATGCGTCTTTAACATGCACACCTGTGTTACAATGCGTCTTTAACATGCACACCTGTGTTACAATGCGTCTTTAACAGAGCCACATTGAGAACAATGTATCTTTAACACACAAATGTTGAGTGGCGCCGGTCAGATAAGAAAGTCCTGACCAGATACACCCAAGATGTGTGGAGGAACAAGACCGCGGGATCTGATGAGAGCAATGAGGAGCAGCCGGCCGGCCAGACACTGTTCCAGAAATAAAACAGGACGAAACAGATTTTTTCCCCCATGTCCAATGCGTCTCACAATCCATTTTCTTTTTTTCGTTGGTATACTGGGAGAGATATCTCTCACGGGAACACCGAGAGCAAGAGATCTGGTCAGATTTACGGACTACAAAAAAAAAAAAGTCTTAATTTCCTTTTTTTTTGTTTGTTTGTTTTCTGACCTCCGTACCATCTTTTTACCAGACTCGTCGTCACAAAGATACGCTTTGATTCCTTTAAATCTTTACTTTGATGTTTGAATAAAATATGGTTCAAGTACTTGACCTTGGTGGACTCAGTAGGTATGAGAACTGTAGTTTACATCAGTGTAAAATATGTCATACATTAATCCACACACACGCGATCATATATATATATATATATATATATATATATATATATATATATATATATATATATATATATATATATGAAACCTGCTACTGGACACATCTCGCCTCGTGGTCCTATAGTTGGCGTACCGGCCTGCCGTGCGGTAGGGCAGGGTTCGAATCCTTGACGCCCATAGGTAAATCGCTATCATATATATAATGAATAATGAACGATATAGGTTCCATCAGCAGCAGCTTATACTATACTACCCCGGGTAATGATGCTAACTTAAATCCTATAATTTCGGTGATTTATCTCATTCTTTGCCGTAACGACAAAAGTTGTCTGTGTGGGATACTGAAATTTATTCACGTAATCTAAAACTTTCCAAATAGAAAGTGATTTACCCCGCCACACATCCCCTACCTCTCAGGTACCGCAGACCTGCCCCCTTCCTCCCAAGACCATTCGCAATTTACCCCCCCCTCACCACCCTTTTTTATCAACAGATCAAACAGCCGTGGAGACATCAAACACCCATGGCGCAGTGTGGAGGCATCTGACCTCTCTCTTTTCAGGTCCTATATATTCCTTCCCTTTCGTTTTATAGCAATTCTTCATTTCCTTTCTACCTATAGCCTTCAAATGTCTCCTACATAATCTATTGCCTTCAAATGTCACCTACATAATCTATTTGTAACCTCTAACTGTCTCCAATAGAATCTACGTGTTGCTTCTAAATGTCTCCAACAGAATCAACCTATACCCTCTAACCGTCTCCTACCTTCCCCTCCAGCAGCCCCTTCTAAACGTAAATATTGGCAACTCTACACATCTGACAGGTATAACTTATGGTAATTCTCTTCTGACTATCCTTGGGTAAGTTACTGTCTCGGGTGTGGTGACGCTTCTGTCTCCCCAGACGTGTAGCAGAGGTCAGTCTTGCGGGAATGGAAGCGCTTATCCCCACTTCCTCCAAGACGATCTCTTCATCCAACCCATGGTTGTCCAATGCAGTGTAACTGTCCTCAACTCTGTTAATGTTAATACAAAGCTCTATCAGTCTATCATCTTTATTTGTTCTAAATGAAACTAACATTTGATTAATACCACTGACTGATTGCAACGGCGCCAACACTAAACTACAACTGAGAGTACGATGTTTGAGTTGTTAAAATTGTTAATTAGAACGAATGTCTCAATGTGACCAGTACCCAGACAAACGCATACACACACCTGGCGTAAGCTGGGGTGTGTATCTGTGTGGGTAAGGTTAAGACATAATATATATATGCACTTTATTCGTGTATATATATATATATATATATATATATATATATATATATATATATATATATATATATATATATATATATATTATATATTTATCATACATATTTGCCATTTCCCGCAACAGCAAGGTAGCGCCAAGAACAGAGGACTGAACCTTAGAGGAAACATCCCCACCTGGCCCCCTTCTCTGCTCCTTCCCTTGGAAAATTAAAAACGGAAGGGGAGGATTTCCAGCCCCCGCTCCCTCCATTTTAGTCGCCTTTTTTTTTTTTTTTTTTTTTTTTTTTTTTCCAAAAGAAGGAACAGAGAAGAGGTCCAGGTGAGGACATTCCCTCAAAGGCCCAGTCCTCTGTTCTCAACGCCACCCCGCCATCGCGGGAAATATATATATATATATATATATATATATATATATATATATATATATATATATATATATATTTTCTTTCTTTTCTTTTAAACTATTCGCCATTTCCCGCGTTAGCGAGGTAGCGCTAAGAACAGAGAACTGGGCCTTTTTTGGAATATCCTCAACTGGCCCCCTCTGTTCCTTCTTTTGGAAAATTTAAAAGAAAAAAAAAAAAAACGAGAGGGGAGGATTTCCAGCCCCCCGCTCCCTCCCCTTTTAGTCGCCTTCTACGACACGCAGGGAATACGTGGGAAGTATTCTTAATCCCCTATCCCCAGGGATAATATATATATACACAAGGTCGGGAGACGGGCAAAACGAGAATAAAAATCTCTCCCCGTATAGCACACACACACACACACACACACACACACACACACCTGCCAACACCAGCTGTGAGGTGTGAGCTGAACCCTTGGCATGGGCAAAACTAACAACTGCTCAGGTTTATTTGAACCAGTTGTCCGCGACCCAACCAAAACACCTGACACTCGGCGTTCTTTCACATTTCTCTGAACGAAAAAAAAAAAAGAAAACGTTCTTCGAAGAATCCAAACTTGACGTAGGATTAAAACTTTCTTATTTATGTCAAACCTGAGAAATTATCAACAGAAAACTAAGCTGATACATCAATAAATGTCCTTGCATAGATGTGTTGCTGCTGCATCTGTCGCTGTGTTTCATGTATTCCTAACGTTGCTTAATTCTTATAATGATAACAGTAAATAACAGAAGTAGTAGTAGTAGTAGTAGTAGTAGTAGTAGTAGTAGTAGTAGTAGTAGTAGTGGTGCCATAATTAACTTGGTAAAAACAAACCACATAGAGAGAGAGAGAGAGAGAGAGAGAGAGAGAGAGAGAGAGAGAGAGAGAGAGAGAGAGAGAGAGAGAGAGAGAGAGAGAGAGAGAGAGAGAGAGGTGGTGGTGCATGCAGCTGTGAGAAAGGGACACGGGAGGCAAAACACCTGCCCACTGCAGGTGTGGGACCGGAGCGATCACATGTGTGTCACTCTGATCGCCCACCCGCGACAGCCACGCTGGCTTGGGGACGCAATAACTCTCCTAATCTCTCACCAACAACGTTACGTCTTACCCCCAGACTCAGGAACCAAAATGGTTCCACAGACTACCCCCTCCCCCCCAGGGCACATACCAGTCACGCGAGAGCACTGCTGTGTGGTGGGTAGGGAGGATGGACCAGCGACGGGAGGTACGTATTTTGGGGGAGATATTGAAAGTTGTGTTGATGTCCTTGAAATCGCGTGCAGGGAGGATTGGTGTCCCGAGGCAACGGGGAATTGTTGAGACGATGGCTGGAGGATCTGATGATGGTGCTGACGTGTGTCTTCCAGCTCAGTTTATCGTCCAGAGCGACCCTGAGAACCTGGGTGGACCGAACATCCTGGAGAGGACTGGGGGGGTCTAGTGAGACAGTAGGGGGTGGGACAGGGCTGGAACCTTGGTGGACTGAACAACCTGGAGAGGACTGGGGGGTCTAGTGAGACAGTAGGGGGTGGGACAGGGCTGGAACCTTGGTGGACTGAACAACCTGGAAGGGACTGGTGGCCTAGTGAGACAATAAGGGGAGAGGCCTTCTAGAATCTGTTTCCTTCCCCAGCTTGTACACACAGTAATAAGGGATAAATATATCTTACCATTTTCGTGTGTAACAATATGACACTATGTACGAAGGATTCTGAGACATCCCCATTGGTCTGGCCTCACAGTGGTAGCCCTACTTTAAAAATATTGTAATACATCGATCACTGGCGACATTTCCCATGATATGCCACAGTAAATGTGTTTCACATCCACGCTTACCAACCCTACCGAGGCCACACGGGTCGTATCGATCATTTCGAAATTCATCGCACCAATCCGGGAAGATACTTTTTTTGCCGTGTGTACAATAGGCCTGCAGTAGCATACAATCCATTTGAATATCGGCAAAGATAAGTTACACCCGCTTGCTGTTGTTATGGTGTGAGTGTGTAAGAGTAATGACCTATTTGTACTGTACGAAGAGGAAAGTTTTACACTCGTGCCTGTGTCAGGTAGACTAGATATGGGAGCACACAAGACCTGGATGGGCCTGCGTCGGGAGTGTGATGAAGGTCGTATGCTCATTCCACAGCGTCAATACTCACCTTTACGTAATGCCCCGGGCCAGCACCTGCCCTCCCTTCCCTCCTGCCGGCCACCACTACCACCACCGCAACCTCTCAAACCATCAGCAAACAAGTGGCCAACACCCATCACCTGCGACCTCGGTAACAAGACCCCCCTGACTTTGAACTACCAAAGTTGCTGACACCCGCCACCACCACGTAAGACTGCAGCGTTATGACCTTAGCTGGAGCAAGCCTCATCACCAGGGGTAATATGTGTTTGTAAACACTGAGGGATCTGGTGTGGGGGACGTCTGAGGAACGTGCACTGTTCACAGTCTAATTAGGGCCGCGCGTTGATCCAACGCCCAAGATAATGTACACATTGCTAAACGATACAGTCCGACATGTACAGTGGTAGGGTGGGCTACAGTATTATGTACAGTGGTAGGGTGGGCTACAGTATTATGTACAGTGGTAGGGTGGGCTACAGTATTATGTACAGTGGTAGGGTGGGCTACAGTATTATGTACAGTGGTAGGGTGGGCTACAGTCTTATGTACAGAGGCACGGTGGGCTACAGTCTGTCATGTAGAGTCTCTCTTTACAGAGAGAGAGAGAGAGAGAGAGAGAGTACCTTCTCACCTACGAGAAGCTTTTAGCCAGACTGGCAGAGCCAGCGCGTCGGGCTCACCGCACGTCTGGCATACTTAAATCATACTGTTCCCCTCCGCCGTTGCGCGGCATCATCTTGAACACGCGTCGAACCGTGGAGCATCTGGGACTGTCTTCAACCACAGGATCTGGTTTTCTTTTAAATGTTTCAGCAGACACGTCTCACGCCGTCGAGTAATGCATTAAACAGCACTTCCAACGTGACTGCAAGGCGCTGAAAATATAAATTTCTGATGTACATTCTTAACATGCCCTCAGGAATTATTCCCGACTTCAAATTTCTATCCATCTTCCTTCCTGAGACGATAGCAAATTCAAAACATTGTTCCTAATGTCTTCTATCTGCTGTAGTACATACGATAGGATGTATCTCTCTTCTTATTCTTATTCTTACGCTCTTTGATTTCAAGTTTTCTCAGCCTCTCGTGGTGGTTCGTACGCTCCAGTCCATCACTGTCGCTTGTGATGCATTCCTCTACTCTCACCAGCTTGTTGATGTCCATCCTTGTAATGTGTGTGACGACACAACACAGCAGGATCCAGATTTCCTTCCTATGCGCACGGCAAACATTTCCATCAACGTCTTTCTGTCTCTCACTGTACAAGTTCTCATTACCATACGACTCATTATTTGCCTTGGTGAGATACTATCTCATCAAGTCCTTCTTTGAATTCAAGTCTAGATGAATATACAACAACTCCTGAAGTCTTTGACGTATGTCTGTATGTCTTCCTCTGTCAGGCCAGATGAAGACAGACGACAATGTGTTTCTAATCGTCCCATGACATCAGCTCAAATATCTCTTCAGTCACTGCTCTCCCTCCCATCCCTTACTGTCCTCACCTTCGTATCAGCATATTTCCCAGCTTATATGACGTTTAGTCTTGTAATCGTCTGTACTTTGGGTCAAAATACCGGAGGGAGAGAGAGAGAGAGAGAGAGAGAGAGAGAGAGAGAGAGAGAGAGAGAGAGAGAGAGGCTGCTGCTGCTGCGGTTGGTTAACGAGATCATATTACTTCGTCACTCCTGCCATCAGGACCGACACACTCCCCACCACACCCTAGTCTGCCAACCACCAAGCCAACCAGCCAACCAACCATCCAACCTGACAGTTAACCACCAAGCCAACCAGCCAACCAACCATCCACCCTGACAGTTAACCACCAAGCCAACCAGCCAACCAACCATCCAACCTGACACTTAACCACCAAGCCAACCAGCCAACCAACCATCCAACCTGACACTTAACCACCAAGCCAACCAGCCAACCAACCATCCACCCTGACAGTTAACCACCAAGCCAACCAGCCAACCAACCATCCAACCTGACAGTTAACCACCAAGCCAACCAGCCAACCAACCATCCAACCTGACAGTTAACCACCAAGCCAACCAGCCAACCAACCATCCAACCTGACAGTTAACCACCAAGCCAACCAGCCAACCAACCATCCAACCTGACACTTAACCACCAAGCCAACCAGCCAACCAACCATCCAACCTGACACTTAACCACCAAGCCAACCAGCCAACCAACCATCCAACCTGACACTTAACCACCAAGCCAACCAGCCAACCAACCATCCACCCTGACAGTTAACCACCAAGCAACCAGCCAACCAACCATCCAACCTGACACTTACCACCAAGCCAACCAGCCAACCAACCATCCAACCTGACACTTAACCACCAAGCCAACCAGCCAACCAACCATCGCCAGTTAACCACCAAGCCAACCAGCCAACCAACCATCTAACCTGCCAGTTAACCACCAAGCCAACCAGCCAACCAACCATCCAACCTGCCAGTTAACCACCAAGCCAACCAGCCAACCAACCATCCAACCTGCCAGTTAACCACCAAGCCAACCAGCCAACCAACCATCTAACCTGCCACTTAACCAACCACCTAGCCAACCAGCCATTCACCTAGCCAGCATGATATCTAAATATGAACGTGTACATAAAATACATGCATGTGAATATTCATACGCTCACTCATGGGTATCTATGTACTTATGCATGCACGTATTCATACATGTATATCTATGTAGATATTGGTAGATTTACTGACCAGACGAATGAATATGTAGGAATACCTTTTTGTATATATGTAAAGGTACAGATCTCTCCGGCCAGCCTATGGGGGCTACAGAAAAGCCCCTAAAACCAGAGCGTCATACATACATACATATATATGCATAACACAGGGTATCCATACGTATACAGAGGCAGGAATCCATCCAGGTGTTCCACAATACGCGAGAAATGTCTACTGTCGCGGTCAATGGCGAATCATGGTCTCATTCCCATGATTATTGGGGTCTTCCCCTCCCATGCCCACCTGTGCCCCCCACCATCACCACTACAGTTATTGGGGTCTTCCCCTCCCATGTCCACCTGTGCCCCCCACCATCACCACTATAGTTATTGGGGTCTTCCCCTCCCATGCCCACTTGTGCCCCCACCATCGCCACTACAGTTACTCACGAACCCTTTAAAACCCATGGGACTAACATTTTACCCTTCATTATTCACTCAATGGCCCCGAAAACATACATTTCACGTTCCATTGGCTTGAAAATAGGCATTTCATGTTCCACTTAATCAACTACAAGCATATCACGTTCCAGTCGTCCAAAACGTTCATTCCACGTTCCATGTATTTCACGTTTCAATGGCCCAACAACAAGCAGTTTACCTCCTAGTGACCCAGAACATGTACGTATGTCACAACAAAACTGGAAGGCTCAGCATGTCTTGTGCTTCTTTCTGTCCAGTTGCAGCATTTGACACCCCTGCCTCATTCCTTATCTCACTCCCTTTCATTGATCTTCCACTAGTTCGTTTATTTTCCTCCCAACACACGACTTAACGACAGGTGATGGTCATTCACCTATTGTATCTTACTCACTGAGTCACTTGATTCCTCCAGACACTCATCCCATCATCGTATCACAGTCACTTGCCCCTTTTCATAGGCTTACCGACTTGCCCCTTCCAGCAGCGGATTTGCTTCACTTGCCCCTTTCAGTGGTCGACCGACCGACTTGCCCAGCCAAAGAGCCTGTGAAAGACTCAGTCACTCGTTCATCATCTCATTCAGTCCAGCTCAGAGGGGCTCAACATAGCCATTCATAGAGACAATCATGAACGCTCACACACACACACACACACACACACACACACACACACACACACACACACACACACACACAGCAGAATAGCCATCTGTTAAGACCCTCATGTACCTTATTACACCTCCTCTCTCTCTCTCTCTCTCTCTCTCTCTCTCTCTCTCTCTCTCTCTCTCTCTCTCTCTCTCTCTCTCTCTCTCTCTCTCTCTCTCTCTCTCTCTCATACGCGTGGACCACAGGCTTGGCTTACGAATAGAAAAAAAAAGATGAGTGATATTATACGAGGAACGAGGTGAGTGGCCTAACATGAGGAACGGGGTACCACAAGGTTAGGTTCTAGACCCTCTTATGTCCTTTACCACATCAGCATGGGCTGTGGAAGATCTCTGAACACTTTCTAACTCCGCAAATTCACCCGCCTTGTAGGGTAATGTTAGGACGCAACAATATTCAGCTCGTGATAAAATTAGCGCTTTGAATATCAACAATGGTGTTTCATCCCCCGTCTTGAAGGTTCCCAGGATCCAGCCTGGCACAGTTCACAACACGTCAGACAGGATATATGTGTCAGATGTGGAGGCAGCGAGCAGGAACGGAAGGCCGAGGGGGAGAGGGAAGGATTGAGAGAAAAAGGCTTTGTGTTATCAGGGCCTGAACATGCAGGAAGGTGTGAGGCGTGCACGGGATGAAACGAATTGGAAAGATGTGGTATACAGGGGGGCGACGTGCTCTAAATGGGCTGAACCAAAGCGTATGAAATGGTCATGGGACAACTGTGGAAAGGTAGGGCTTGGCTGCCGATAAGGAGCTGTGGTGTCGGTACATTATGCATTACAGTTAATACGTCCATGTGAGCATATGAAGCCATTCTTCGCGATTTCTTGGCGCTATATCGATACGCGGGAAACGGCGGACAAGCATGAAAAAAGAAAAATCTGGAGAGAGGAATTAAGTGAATCCTAAAATCTGCTTATGATATGAAATTGGGAGATAAAACCCAAACAAAAGAAGATTAATTAGAAAAGATGACGTATTAACAAAGGCAGATTAGTTAACAATGAGAGAGAGAGAGAGAGAGAGAGAGAGAGAGAGAGAGAGAGAGAGAGAGAGAGAGAGAGAGAGAGAGAGAGAGAGAGAGAGAGAGAGAGTTTGATACTCGAGTTGCACCGTCTCTTCACCTTGTACACACACACACACACACACACACACACACACACACACACACACACACACACACACACACACACACACATACACACACCATTCTTTATTCATTTATCATTTATTT
The DNA here is from genome assembly GCF_036320965.1 of Panulirus ornatus. NCBI lineage: Eukaryota > Metazoa > Arthropoda > Malacostraca > Decapoda > Palinuridae > Panulirus > Panulirus ornatus. Next base: position 2,825,768 of record NC_092230.1, on the reverse strand, counting down.
ATTCTCCAGCCCCAGGAGTGTGAACGAGAGGTGTTTTGACCCAAATTACTGCAGCCGACGACCACGCACCCCTGTTTACTCAGCCTTCCCTTCCTAAATAAAAAAAGGTGAACTTAATCTTAAGGGTCATATATAACTGTCTACATGGAAGAATGACACATTTATGTTTGCTTAAGCCTCTTGTGCAAGACAGTATGATCCTTGGGCACGACGGTACAACCCTTGAGCACGACGGTACGATCCGTAAGCACGACGGTACGATCCGTAAGCACGACGGTACGACCCTTGAGCACGACGGTACGATCCTTGAGCACGACGGTACGACCCTTGAGCACGTCGGTACGACCCTTGAGCACGTCGGCACGACCCCTGAGCACGACCTCCGAGAGTAATGGCATGGTCTTTGACGTGACAATTAAGGATAAAGTCAAAGGCCCGTGACACCTTACCCCAGGGGTCGTACCGTCGTGATCAGGGGTCGTGCCGACGTGCTCAAGGGTGGTACCGACGTGCTCAAGGGTCGTATCGTCGTGCTCAAGGGTCGTACCGTCGTGCTCAAGGGTTCTAAGGTTCACGTCTCCATCCCCTGGACGCTAAAATAATGTAACTTTCAAAAGTACAAAACGAAAAATGATTTCCCTAATACAATTTGCATAAAAATTTCATAAACGGGTAATTGGTAATTATCTGTATCACTTAAGCGCCTAAGTCACTAATTCCTCATTTCCTAATCCTATTTTCCCATTTCATTTCAATATATGCCTACACAGCAAACTAATTAATACCTGCCATCTACATAAATACTGCCTTGATTTGGACCCTTTGTGTTCTTACGTCGTTTACCAATGTTCGAGCATGTGTACATCCAATTCCACCCAATTTGGGTAACAGTTCCAATTCATCTTCTTCACGTGGACATCATCGCCTCGGCCCGCGATGATGAGGTCATAATATTTACACTCCCCCAACCATGGTGTTAAGAAAGAGGGACACCTTATCTGACCTTCTGTATACCCTGTGGAGATTTCACGGGGGTCCTCTCTCTCTCTCTCTCTCTCTCTCTCTCTCTCTCTCTCTCTCTCTCTCTCTCTCTCTCTCTCTCTCTCTCTCTCTCTCTCTCTCTCTCTCTCCCCGATATAATTTATATATATATATATATATATATATATATATATATATATATATATATATATATATATATATATATATATATATATACACGGAACCTCTGAGGAAAGAAATAACCCCTCCCCCTTTGTGGTTATTTTTCTTCCTGCTTTTAGATCGTGATTATACAGGAGGGGAGGGATTTCCAACCGCCACTTTCCCGGCTCTATTTTACTCGCCCTCTGCCACACGCAGGTGGATACGTGGGTAGTATATTTACCTACATATAGCCAGGGATATGTGACAAAATTATTGTAGATTTGAGTAGGTGTGTGTGTGTGTGTGTGTGTGTGTGTGTGTGTAGGGGGTGCGGGCGGGCGGGTGGGTCGGGGTAGTGGATGTGTTGCTGACCACAGTGGCCACACTAGTCATTATCACCCGCACAAAAAGTTGCACGTGACCTGTTACTCCGTGCTGCTTCTCTCTCTCCCCTCCCCCACCACAGTGAAGCCCAAATATGGCCTGGCATTACCATCACAGGGTTTCCCTGTATCTGTGAAATACGTTGAATGGTACGTTTTGCTGTAGAACGTACGGGCACTTACCCTTGTAGAGAGGGGGACAGAAACAACGATACACGTGATGTAGTCTAACGGAAAGATTGCCTTAACACATCTCATATATATATATATATATATATATATATATATATATATATATATATATATATATATATATATATATATATATATATATATATATACGTATAAAGACAAGGCGACGCCCTTTCCCCGCATCTGGTGCAACAATTAGCCGGGAATTGGAGATGTTGCCCCAAGCAACCAGGCGGACACCACACCCCGTCTCCCACACACACACACACACACACACACACACACACACACACGGGAGTAAAGACACGGCCATATATATACAAGGTTAAAGAACGCGAGCAACACGCTCTTCCCCCAACACATAAATAGCGAACCACATGCACGCACGCACGTACGTCAACACCCAAGCAACACAGCCGTCAACACCCGGGCAACACAGTCAGGGGTCGCCGACACCCACACCACCAAACGCCCACGTAGCGCCTTGGATAAACCTACAGTGTTGCCAGTCATAAACCCTACCCATACCCGTCCCTCCCCTGCCACCTCTGGTACACATAGCAACACTGGCACCACCCACACAACACCCGCCCAAACACCCGCCCACACAACGCACACCCACCCATCCACCCACTGGGCACCGTCATGACCTAGAAACAGTAGGGAGACTTAACGGTTGCGCTCCCTGCCCGAGGCCCTCCCTCCCTGCCCTTTACCCAAGAGTCTTGCCTTACAGTCGCCCTCTACCATCAGCTCCCTTCATCTCCCTACCTAAGACTCATCCATCACACACATATCCTCTACCCTCGGCCTCCTCCACCTCCCTGCCCTTCTCCCAACACTCCTACTTTACACTTACCCTCTACTCTTATCCCTACCTCCCTTCATCTCCTAAAACATACAAACAAAGCCATGTCGCAACCCTACCTTCTTATCCCCATAAGAACTCCTTACAATAAGACATTCATCCGGCACCCTCCATCCTGGGAAAGAGAACGTAAAACTCTACCAACAAACAGGTTCAGGATAAGGGATACGTCGAATCGAATCTCCCTGATGACGGTAAGAAAAAACAAGAGTGATCCAGACCTAATACATCCTCACGTATATAACGCTGCGTATATCTGTGATACAGCAACGACGGAGGTCGTGAAGGAAAGCTGGTGACATGATCGTGTTACACAGAAGTTATCTTGTCACACTGATGCTATCTTGTCACATAGAAGTTATCATGTCCCTCTCAAGACCTAACCATGAGAGGCAGCATCAGCGTGGACGACGTCAGCAGTGAGGGTTGGCAAGCGCCACCACTCACCCACCCAACACACACACACACACACAAACACTGGCTTGTGAGGGGAAGGACGTGAGGCCAGGCCACACTCGCGCTGTCACTCCCCCGTGTCGCCGCCACCAAGTAAGTGTCAGTACTGCAGCTGAGTGTGTGTACAGGGCCGTCAGTGTACAGGACCGTCAGTGTACAGGACCGTCAGTGTACAGGGCCGTCAGTGTACAGGGTCGTCAGTGTACAGGGCCGTCAGTGTACAGGGCCGTCAGTGTACAGGGCCCTCACGGGTATACCAACAAGGCGGGCACTTACTCCAGTCACTGAGTGTCTCAAGTCTACTCCGTTATGTACTACATTCGCGACCAATCATGTCCACCCCATATTTCCTGCCCTCCCCATGCTTCCTACCCTCCCCATTATTCACATCCTCTCCTACCCCCTACTTCATCTTTCCTCCCCAACATAACTCCGGCCTCCACGAACTTAACTCTCTCTCTCTCTCTCTCTCTCTCTCTCTCTCTCTCTCTCTCTCTCTCTCTCTCTCTCTCTCTCTCTCTCTCTCTCTCTCTCTCTCTCTCTCTCTCTCTCTCTCTCTCTCTCTCTCTCCTTACCCTGTAGTACCTTCACCTGCCATACACCTCCCCCCTCAGGCCTGGTCTCGCCCCAGACCTGCCTCCCTTACTACTACCTTCCCCTTCGTGAGCCTGTCATAACACACACACACACACACACACACACACACAAACACACACACACACACACACACACACACACACACACACACACAACAGGGGACACGAACCTACACAAATACACCTCAATCCTGCCAGCTCTCCTTCCAGCGCCCACACACCTGCCGCCACACACAACACGGCCGGCCGGATGTGACCAGTGATCCTTCCTCCCCTTAACACCAATTTCCACCACATGATGGCCAGCCCACGGCCAACACAGCCCGGCAAAATAGCTGCCAGGACTCCCCCCCCCCCTTGGAAAAAAGAGAGAGAGAGAGAGAGAGAGAGAGAGAGAGAGAGAGAGAGAGAGAGAGAGAGAGAGAGAGAGAGAGAGAGAGAGAGAGAGAGAGAGAGAGATCCTTGATTCATCCATCTTCACAAGTGACCTCACCAGAACCACATCAAGGTGGTACGTCAAGGAATATCCTTAAAGATTACGGAAGAAAAGAACTTTGCCAGGAGCGAGAGAGGAAACAAGCGTGGAAAGGCCAAATTCTGTACATCTGGGGTCCTGACAACGACAAATATCTTACATATGGGTCTGTATTATGACCATATTTCCAACATTTTGTTTCATCTGAATATCATTTCGTGGGCTATGTTTTAACTGGGCCACATCTGACAAAAGCTGTGAACATACAAGAACATACGGTGTAAGGATCCTCATTCTTCGGTTTATATCACCCTTAAATACCAGGGTAAAATCAGCCATTAATTCACAACTGTTTCTTTCGTTATCAAACACAACTGTTCGCCGTCTAGTGTAGACCGAGTCTGGCTTCCGTTCTGTTTAGATTCGTCTGTCCATCGACCCCGCGTCTAATGCAGTAGGTCAAGTCGAAGTAGATATAACCTGACCCATCCGTGGGTACTGGTTCTCCACAGGTGGAGGGAAAGAAAGAAAGGAAGGGAGGGAGTGATGGAGGGAGGGAGTGATGGAGGGAGGGAGGGAGGAAGAGAGTGATGGAGGGAAGGAGAGGGGGAGTCCCAAACCCCGATGAACCCCTTAGGGTGTAGGGGAAAAAACTAGAGGCACTTACACTCCCCCTTAACAATAGACAGGCTGTCCCCTTCACCTCCTTCCCCCCTTCCTCCCCTGCAGACCCTGCTCAGCACGTCATAAACCTGGACACACCTCCCGCCCGCCTGCCACACTGCTACTGCTACAACACCCACAGGCCTGGCCGGCGATCGAGTGGGGAGTAATCTACGGGAAAGACTGCAAAAACAACACACACATACACACACACACACACACACACACACGGTCCGACCCTGGCGTGACCTCGGCTACGGCAGACGAACTGGCTCTATATGAAACGGTGTTGGTGGCTTGTGATGAGGTTCGAACCCCTTTGACAAGCAACCACCTAGCCAGCCAGGCAGCCAAGACCGTATCTTTATTAGCCAGGACTCACACAGTTCCCAGGGTGATCCTGAAGCAGTTCCCCAGTGCGCCTGAACCGTCCCAACCAACGAGTAAGACGTTATCGCACAACCCGTGCAAGGCTTGAGACGCGACGCAAGATACGTTCCTAACCCGGCGCTGGGCGATACATCACAGGAAACGGTTACGAACACACACGGTATAAAACTGGTCGAGCTATATGGGTCTCTCAACGGGATTCGATTCCCTGAATCACACATATCGTGTCACTGATTCGCCATTCGATTCATTCACCCTGAAAATCAGTCTTTGCCGACTGACGAAAATGCTAATAGGTTGTGAAACTGTCACCATGTTTTCCTCTGGTCTAGGGTGACACGAAGTCAAGGCAAAACAGGTATTAAGTTACAACATCATGGAACTGCACGACGAAGATCGGCACCCCTATAATCTCTAGTCGTTGTTCAATAAAGCTTTTATTTGTCTAGGTAAGCGTGGGTGATGCACTCAGATGGTGTGGGTGAAGGACACTTAGCTGGGGGTAGGTGGAGGCCAGCATGGGGCGTACAGTGGGTACAATACATGGACATAGGAGGGTGACAGGTGGACCTGTGATGGTGTGGGTGAAGGGCACACAGCTAGAGGTAGGTGGAGGCCAGCATGGAGCGTACAGTGGGCACAATACATGGACAGAGGAGGGTGACAGGTCGACCTGTGACGGTGTGGGTGAAGGACACGTTGACACAAGCATACATAAAATATATGACTTTGTATCTAAATATCCTAAGAAGACTTTCACACAAGGCATCTTTTATCTGCCCAAGCTTACATATTCTACCCTCATAAAATGTCTTTTGTGAAACGTCATTCTTAAGGTTAATAAGAATATGATCAAGTAGTCTGTAAATAAATCAACACTATTGATTAAGATTAAAATCCCCACCCACTAGGAATACCTGGTGGAGTCTTCGAGGGTCTTCCACCCCCTACAGCCCAGGCTGGGCCCAGGCTGGTGGGTTTGGGGTGGTGGGTCGACCCAGGTGTTGGAAGCGGCATCCCTCACTGAGGCCCACACAACCATGGCTGGTGTGGTCCACTTTGTAGGTACTTCTCCAGGGTAATCTTTAAGTCATCCACTATGCTTCCCACGGAACCTCATCATGCCCAATGTACAGGCTTCAGTAACAGCAGGCGTGCAACCTGTAACTTTCCTAAAACAAATCTAACTTGTTCTTCCTCGTAGATCAGACACCTAACTCACCACCACCACGAGTCATCGCTTGGACGTAGGCCAGGGGTACAGTCATCACCACCAGCAGTCCTCAAAGATCACTTACTGGAATCGCAGTCATCACCATCGACACTTACACACTACTTACATACTTAAGACACTTCAAGCATCAAAGTTATCAGTAAAGCGCCACTTTGAAACTATCAGCCCGTCAACTTGAGGGATATATCAACTTATCATTATCTAAGTTTCCATTCAAATCTGTATGTACATATAATCTTTCCCAACCCAGATTTTCTCTGTAGAACCTTAAAAATAACCAATTATTGATGGCAAAGAGCTCCTACATAGATTGGATAAACAAATAAGAAATTTATATGACGATATATCTTCAACTTGTACTTTATGTTGGAAATATATACATCACCTTGACCTGTAAACAGTTCCTATATCCTGACCTTAATCACTTCAACATGAAGGTACGGACGTTGAGCACGACGGTACGACCCTTGGGTACGACGGTGCGACCCTTAGGTACGACGGTACGACCCTTAGGTACGACGGTACGACACTTGGGTACGACGGTACGACCCTTAGGTACGACGGTGCGACCCTTAGGTACGACGGTGCGACCCTTGGGTACGACGGTGCGACCCTTGGGTACGACGGTACGACCCTTGAGCACGACGACGGTACGACTCTCATGAAACGGTCCGGACTTTAACCTGACCTTGAAGAATCAGGTCCAACCGTACTTTTGGGCTTGAGGGCGGTGTACCGTCTTTATCAAGGGCCGTACCGTCCTTATCAAGGGCCGTACCGTCCTTATCAAGGGCCGTACCGTCGTTGTCAAAGACCGTACCGTAAATGCTTTATGGGACTTTACTTCTCACACACTTAAACACTTACGACACAATCACTGACAATATAATACACGAAGCCAAATACTTAACAATTTCTTTTCTATTGGGTTCCAAGCAGTTTTCTTCACTAAATCCACACTAATTCCACACACCATATCATACATATATTTAAATAAAGTCCCAGAAAATTTAACCAAATGCACCAAGCACATAAATCCGTTTTCCCTTCGTATAAGACTCGTCTGGCTCAGAATTAAACGCAAGAGCGACAGAATCTTTTCCTCCTCTTCACAATACCGTTTTCCATGTAGACCATCAGCAGGCTTGACCGTACACACGGTACATCCAGTGTGGTATACAGCTGGTCTGAGGAAGATCTAGTATATGAAGCGCACTCTTTTTTTTCTCTCTCTCTTTCTCTTTCTCTTCTGGTGCCCCCACGGACGACGGGGAACTGTCAGTGTGGCACCTCTGGGCACACTGGCACCCCCAGCCCGCTACCCGAGACACACACACACACACACACACACACACACACACACACACACACACACTCACGGTTGCCAAGCCATACCCAGGCACCCTACGGTTCTCCATCTCCCCGTCCCACGGAGCCGTCCGCACAACAGTAATGGCTAAGACGTGGATGAGGTTATAACAGATCAGGATATAAGGAGGAGGCGTATGTGGCTGAGGCCTGGAGAAGGGGAGGGAGGGAAGAGGTCGGGGTATGGGTAAGGCAACACTGGCAACACCAGTCCTCCTCTTCCTCCCCACCCCAACACCCTAACAGGAGGAGTGTCGGGGTGAGGGGAGGAGGGCTGGCTGGCACCAAAACACACACACACACACACACACACACACACACACACACACACACACACACACACACACGAGTATACCAGGTCATATGTACATCATTCTGTGGTCTTCTCTGGGTATAAATAACACTTGGAAATCCATCAACCCTCTGATGGATCAGCGACCAGGAACCTGAAGTGTTTAATTTCAACTCAAATGACATGTGAGGGCGGGGGGAGCGTTCACGGACAAGAACATTCTAATAAACCTCCTGCCTCTGCAACTGGTCTTAAGGCCTAAACACAACGCCCGCAGCTGCGGAAAAACGCACTAAACTAACGAGGGTTCCCACTCAGGTTGAATAGCTCTGTTTTGCCCATCAGTGTGGCCAGAGGGGACAGATGTGTGTGGACGCGTCAACACGCCAGCCGGTCTACTGGCATCAGAGATGGGTGGAGCAGGTGGAGCACTGAGGGAGAAGAGGTGGTGGTGGTGGTGGCAATGTTCGAGATGGTGGAGAGCTGGTGCACTCCAGATGGTACAGATAGATAGATAAATAGATAGATAGATGGATACAGAAGTCAAATATGGAAGGGTAGAGTAACAAATTGACCAAGAGACTATGGCACAAGGAGACGTAGCCTCATGGGGCTCAGATACGACTGACAGACAGATATATAGCCACACACGTATGCCTTGTGTGGTGCACACCAGCTGGTGACGTATGCCCTGGGTCATGCACACCAGCTGTCGCCAGGCCCTCACTCCACAATCACCACGGGCGTCTCTCTCTCTCTCTCTCTCTCTCTCTCTCTCTCTCTCTCTCTCTCTCTCTCTCTCTCTCTCTCTCTCTCTCTCTCTCTCTCTCTCTCTCTCTCACTCTCTCTCTCCAGTGATATCACACGTTTCAGTCATAATGGTCGCCTTTTTAACTTCCATTGTGTTCCAAATGTGGGCGTTTTTCCTTCTCTTGCTCATTCACAGACACACACACACACACACACACACACACACACACACACACACGTGGTATACTGTTTAGCGTTACTGACCATGAGTCAACACAGGCCGGAATCCTTGGTCGTGGAAATCGGCACACACACTAGCCAGGTGTTCAACCTCCCTTCGGGACTGGTCGATAAATGGGTACCTGACATATATAGTTTTTTCTCATACAATTTGTTCTCATAGACCAACTAATCCCTGGCACATGGAAATATCTAGAGAGGTTTCATTCTTTGGTAAATATGTTTGTATCACACCTGAATTATATACGTAACATCAAAATTGTAACCATTGAGGACTCCAAAATACTGCAAACAATGTAACTGGTCAAATCGTTGCATCTTGCTGAGTTCTTCAACCTTTAGGTGGGATTCCTCTCTTAAAATTCAGTTATCTATTTTCATTCATCGAATCATTGCACGTTATACTAACAAAATGAAATATTTTGATGTGTTTCCCCTACAAAAGATGAAAGAAAATGGACGTTGCTTTGGTAAGGAACAGGGGAAACAATCCTATTCATACAGCATTTCATATTATTGTTATTCATGAGGTTATGCAGCATCCATTGTTAATAATAATGTTTATAACATATATGAAATGCACATATTCATGAATATATGAAAACAAGTCGGTATCCCGTCTATATTTCATAACGAATGCTAATGAATATAAATTATGTAGAATTTTTCCCTTCATTATACCAACATTCGTGGTCTCTCCAGTAACCTTTCTTCTCTTGAACACCATCTGTCTAATACTCCATCCTAATACATCACTTCTCTGTGAGGTTCCATTGTCTAGTAACGTTCACAAAAGCCCCATTCTCATTTCAACTATAATCTCCGATCACGATTCCGATTCAAAGATGGTGTCTGTGTTTATTCCATCAACACACCTGTAGCATGCCTCGAGGACCTTGAGTCCCCAGTCTGTGATGTTATGTGGCTCAAGGTCTGTCTCCCGACTACCAGTGTTTTCCTCTGTCTCGCCTACTAGTAGGCTTGCTCTCCTAACAATGAAGCAGTGAGATCCTCTCACCCACAAGTCGAGATACTCTAACAAGGATATTTCAACATGCACCATAGGGAATGGTTGAATTCCTCCCATATGGATGGTCGAAGGATTGAAGCCCTCAAGTTCTCCATTTTCAAAGATCTAGAGCAAATTATCTCCCATCCCACCCTTATACCTGACCGCTGTGACCACTCTCCTAATTTTCTGAATCTGTTTTTCACCTCTAATCTTTCGCGCTGCAGAAACACAATCTCGCCTCCAATCAATCCATCTGATCACACTCCCATGAATGTATCTATTTCAACTGCACCTCACTCTCTAGCAGACCCGTCTAAATGCAAATATTCGCTCCTTAACAAAGCTGACGGGAATAACTTACGAAAATTTCTTTCTGACTTTCCTTGGGTATACTGCTCTCTCATGTGGTGATGCGTTTGTCTCCACCAAACGCATAGCAGAAGTTGCTGATGCAGGAGTGGAAGCATTTACCCCCTCTTCCTCACAGTCGACCTCTTCTCTCAACCCATGGTTCAACCGTTCCTGTTCTAAGGCCATTCAGGCGAGGGATCAGGCTCATCGAGCTTGCAAAAAACTTTCCTTCCTTCGACTCCCGTTCAGCTCGCAATCATTACAAGTACGTTATCCGTGAGGCAATGCGTTCCTTTATCCAAAGGAAGTGCGATATCCTCTCCTCATCATCCACTGGTAGATCTCTCTGGTCTTTAGCAAAGGGCGTCGCTAACAAGATCTGTCTCTCTACTTTCCCTTTACTTCTCCGTTCTGACGGTACTATAACTGTCTCTCCGCAGAAAAACCAACTCTCTTTGGTTCTCGTTTCTCCTCAAACTCCACCTTAGATGACTAACATTCCTTCACCCTTTGATGCTCCTCTTACCAATCTCATGCCTCTTCCCGTAATCTCTTTTCGGACTGTCCGGGAAGCGCCTCTTTCTCTGAACACAAGCAAGGTTTATGGTCCTGATGGCATTCGTCCCAGTGTACTGAAAGTGTGCCTCTGAACTTGCACCTATGCTTGCTCGTCTGTTCTGTTTTATGTTTAAAATCCAAAACTTTTCCCTTCTTCGAAGCCTGCGTTGGTACATCACACCCCTACGAAGGGTGACCGTTCTGACCCCCTCTAACTATCGTCCTATTGCTTTGACATCTGTCACTTCCAAAGTCTTTGGATCCCTCCTCATCTTCCATATCCTCAGACACCTTGAAACTCACAGTCTTCTCTCTGATCACCAGTGCGCCTTCCGTAAGAGGAGATTCACCCTTGATAGTCTTTCCCATCTTACTAATGTCTGGTCATCATCCCTGAAAAGATTATGGAGAATCCTATTTAACTGCCGTTGATGTATCCAAAGGGCGTGCCAACGGGATCTCATCTGTAAGATCCCCTTCTTTTGTCTTCCCTCCCTCATTTTTGCTCCCGAGAGCTGGCTGTTTGTGCAACAACAACAACAACAACAACAACAACAACAACAACAACAACAACAACAACAACAACAATAATAATGATAATGATAATGATAAATACGTAAGCATGTTATTCACACAAATCACTGTACCGAGCAGACCGTTGGTGGGGCTTATCGTTATCACTTCCACTCCTCGCAACTGACCTAAAACGCTATTTCCGTTGGCAGACCCGAACGACTGAGAGACCCTTACATATATACCTCCAGCTACCGCTATCTATAGCCACACGTGTCCCATATATATATAAATATATATATATATATATATATATATATATATATAGCTGAGGTCTCTTGAATACATAATAACTGACGTGTAATATGCAGGTCGGAGGTAACCAATAACTTACTCATTTGTCATCCTCCAGATACCTTGTAAGCTTCCGTGGTGTAGCGGTTGGCGTAGCTGATTTTGATTTCAAGCCCTGGAACACCAGGGTTCGAGTCTTGGGCCGAGGAAGTCGGTCCGCTGTTCACCTAGCTGTTCATCCTCCCCTTCCATCTCCAATTAGGTCTCCCGTTCTCCTTGTCACCTCCATTTCTGACACATATATATCCTCTTTCTCAGCCTTTCCTCGCACATCCTCTCCATATCGACCAACCTCTGGGGTGGATAAACGACCGAAATAACTGTGGACCGACTGCCACAACCAGGATTCGAACCTATAAACTCGACCTTGGGCGGACCGCGAATGTGTCAGGGCCAGGAACGTTAACCGATACACCACGGAGGTCCATACACACATGGTTGATATCTTTTTGGTCTACTTTATTGTTACCTCCCCGATGGGACGCTGGTCGACCAGGCTGTTGGAACTGTGGCCGCGCGAGCCCTCACGTAGCGCCCCCCACAGCCTGGCTGGTGTGGTACACTTTGCAAACACTTACCCAGGCCCGAACTAAATTGCCCCATCACGTAACACATACTATCTATGATGGCTACGGGCAATGTGCTAAATAGTCTTGGCCCTTGGATTTCAGAAGCTGGATATCACAGAGTTTTCCACACCTGTCGTGCTAGAGAGAAATTATTTCCCAGTGTAGGCTGGGGACCAACCAGCCTTCTGGGATTTTCCAAGAATATATGATGATGTACTTCTCCCCTCTGCGCTCCAGATAACACAGCATCAATTATTCCAGTCCTCCCTCATCAGAGATCTTACTCCTTAACCTTGTCATTACGGGCCTTGAAGGTTCTCTGAACCTTTTCTTACCCCGTAATTTCGCCCGCCTTGTAAGGTGATATTGGCATGCACCAGTTCTCTATTCGTTAGTGTTGGCACCTTCAAGAATGTCCTTATTGTTTTCTCTACCCATCTCTTGAAGGTCCGCAAGATCCAATCTCCAATCTATTCAGAAGAGGCAACTATTATTGCCTCTCTGTGTTCGATGAAGCTGAGGGCATCGCACATTATCACCCCGGGTCGCTTCACATTCGTCACTACGTGACTATGTATCCGTCCAGCATTACGTACTGTTCTCAACTCCAAAGGAAGATCAGATCGTGAATAATATACTAAAACAACACAAAACAGATAAGAAAACAATACCTTTAAGAAGCGACTGTTCGTCCATCCTCGCAGTGCCCTGGCTCTCAATATTCTGACGAATTTTTCCGTTCGTTTGTTCATTTTGTTGACTGTGGCACATGGTAGGTTAACAACAGTCTTCACTAAACAGCACTTAACAACCGTCTTCACTCAGCAAACACTTAACAACAGTCTTCACTAAACAGTACTTATCAACAGTCTTCAGCAAACAGTACTTAACAACCGTCTTCACTTAGCAAACACTTAACAACAGTCTTCACTAAAAAGCACTTAACAACCGTCTTCACGCAGCAAACACTTAACAACAGTCTTCACTAAACAGCACTTTATTAACAACCGTCTTCACTAAACAACACTTAACAACTGTTTCCACTTGAGATCACGGTGGATGACGAAAGATACTGATATCAAAACAATTTCCCACCAGATTCCATTGGTGTCGGCGCCACATCTGCCTACCACCTCCACCACAGGAGCTGGAATCTCTAGCTAACTACACGCTCGTCTGTTGCCTTGCTGGGCGACCTGTGAGGCTGGTAAATCCCCAGGCAATGAGTCAAGACTCACCCTACTGACGGACACGACTTCAAAGCCTCCATCACTCAGGCGGTGAGTAAAACGGTTCATCTCGTCCCCAAGACTCATGTATGTGCCTCACCTCGCCTCACTATGAAATTATCTCTGTATATAACGAGCAGCTTACCACCCCCAGCCTCCCCTCCTCTGCTCCCCCTTTTAGTGGGGGGGTTTTCCTCTCCTCCCATATCCCCCAGAGTCAAGCTCACTCGCTCTGTAACAACGACGCAACCTCATCTTTTCCCAGCGCTCACTTATTTACTTAAAGCACACTTACGGGCTCCGAACGCGGACGTCCAGACAAACATACAAACACATACGCTCAAGATACATACACATTTTTTCATACACTTGGATAGACACACGTGTGTACACAGATGTACTGGCACACCAACACATCCATAACATGAAACGTTTGGGAGAAACACAGGATACAGCGGTGTGTAGACCAGCGGTGTTTGTTGGTCTTATCTTGTGTGTGTGTGTGTGTGTGTGTGTGTGTGTGTGTGTGTGTGTGTGTGTGTGTGTGTGTGTCCAAGCCTCACGTCTTTGCGTCATTTCCTCCACGCGTACAAGATTGCGTCATCTTACAACGACACCTCCCGCGTCACACCGTTCACACGACCTCCTCCGTGTGATCCATTACGGATGTAACGCCTCCGTCGAGTGTCGGACGTCCCTCGCCGACACCTGAGCCAGGTGTCACGTGTCACCCGTGCTCATAAAACGTGTCACTCATGCCCAGGACACACACACAAACACACACACACACACACACACACACACACACACACACACACACACACACACAGGTGTGCCGTTCCCTTTTAGGCTGGTGGGGTAGGTGGTGGGTCGACCCAGGTGTTGGAAGCGGCAGGCATCCCTCACTGAGGCCCACACAACCATGGCTGGTGTGGTCCACTTTGTAGGTGCAGTGCACTCTTGAACTTGTCTACCGTGCACCATGTTTCTGATGATGGTACATGGCAAGGTGGTGAAGACTCTTGGGCCCCGGCGGGCGGGTTTAAGGTGTTCTCTCTTGTCGTCCATATGGCACACACGGATTTCAGAGGTGGTATTGTACACAGTCTTCCATGAGTGTCGTGCCAGTAACATGTTGTTTACCAGTGTAAGTTGGGAACCAGACTTTCCAGGATTTTCCAGGTATGGATGAGTGATCCACCTCACCTGTCTGTGCTCCAGAGAGCACAACCTCAGTGTTTTCAGTCATTCCCAACAATTTAGTTCCTCTACCACATTAATACAGGCTGTGAAAGATCTCTGAACATTTACTAATGCCATGATCCGCCTCCCTTGTAGGGTGATGTTAAAACGCAACAATGTGTAGAGGAAGACAACAAACATCTATTCATCAAATACCATCAAATAAATACTTACCTAACAGGAGGACAAGTGCAACAGGTAAATCTAAACTGCATTATCAAGAGATCATACATACACATTCAGAACTCATATATGTCATCACAGCTTCTGACATCAACGTAACTTTGCCTCACTAGTTTCTCAGTATTGCTGCACCACCGGAGCCTCCTCATGTGCCTCACAACATTAAGGGAGTTTCCTCGTTTCTGAGGAGTCTACTGATTCCTCTGTCTGACTCATCCTGAAATCTCTCTCTCTCTCTCTCTCTCTCTCTCTCTCTCTCTCTCTCTCTCTCTCTCTCTCTCTCTCTCTCTCTCTCTCTCTCTCTCTCTCTCTCTCGATCTCTCTCTCTCTTTCTCGTGATTTATTTGAGCAAACTGATTCCAAGGTAAACCTCGCATTATAACTCCCCTATGATAACCCTTCCACTATAAACCTCCCATGAAAACCCTTCCACTGTAAACCTCCCATGATAGCCCCCCCCCATGATTACCTTCCCATGATAACCCTTCCACTATAAACCTCCCATCATAACCCTCCCATGATAACCCATACATCAGACATCATGATGCCAGTCCTGGGAAATGACGTGCATCACATGACCACACTTGTCAGTCTGACCCCCAAGGGCCACGACCTTGGAAACACTCCCCCCCCCACCTCGGGTCATCCTCTGTACAAACCTGACCACAATTTGACCTTGTGCTCGATCCCACTACGTTTACCATTTTCTTCTCCTCCTAACCTTTACAGGACTCGTAACCTTACACTGTATGCACAACTCCCGGACTTGTATACATTCCCAACACCTTCAATATAATTCCTAACCTTGACTATATATATATATATATATATATATATATATATATATATATATATATATATATATATATATATATATATATATATATATATATATATCCTAGTGTTATTCTTGCTTCCTGACCTTGTAAACATCCTCCCCTTAAACATGTCCTCCACTGTCATGCCTCTATTGATTCCAATATCTATACGAACTCCCATGACTGCGTTCATCCACCGGCGCCGTCACTTCATTGATAGAAAACAACGCACCGTGTGTTTAACGAAGCCTACATGCCGGTATCCCTAATTTCTCTTAACCCTGAAACATTAGGGCTTTTATTAAGGATTTTACATACGTAAGTCATCTTTAAGGTAATGCTGGCAGGGCTAAACACACACACACACACACCGGCCAGGTTAAAAGGTAAACAATAAGATCATTCTCCTCCATGGGTGTTGACGACTTCAAGCTCTTGCCAGCGATGCTGGCCCGTATCTCATCCGCCATCTCTTCAACCCCAACGCATCACACATACCATGAGACACTTCAAGATACGAGTTGAGTGTCTTAATTAATTCTTTCTATATCGTCTACACCCTCACCCTGCCTGTTTTTCCTTTCTTTTCTAACTGAGTCGTCCGGTCATTTCCTCGAGCCTTCGAACCACTGGTATTTCGAAGTTCAAAAACCATTTGTTTACATTTTCGTTTTCTGTGACACGCTCCTGGTCGTGGACGAGAGAGAATGGGGATAATTCAGGGGTGACTTGTTTACTGGTCACGCATCCTACAAACTCTTCTTCCCTCTCTTGCTCTTTAAAACCCTCCACCCCACCTTTCTTTTTTTTAATCGCTAGCGGCTAAAGATGTCCTTGAACCACTGTGTTACAGTCCTAATTCATTCTTTCAAACGTTTTATTTTAGTCTCTCTCTCTCTCTCTCTCTCTCTCTCTCTCTCTCTCTCTCTCTCTCTCTCTCTCTCTCTCTCTCTCTCTCTCTCTCTCTCTCGGATGTTTACGCTTCACGACTGGCGACCAGGTGAGGCTGGTAATTCCCCCCTCCCCCCCCCTCTACCCCCACAAGGCCATCACCCACCTTAGCTCCGTGACTCATAACACAGGACCTTGAAATTCCCTCACACCTGAGGATAATCGTCCCTGATATATATATATATATATATATATATATATATATATATATATATATATATATATATATATATATATATATATATATATATATATATATATATATATATATATATATTAATAACCTGTAGGTGGCAAAGATGGGAAAATCCATAATACCTCTCTCTCGTCCTGATATACACAGACGTCATTTAAACACACAGGTGGTTATGGAAACCTGTGCAGGTGCG